>NW_028148235.1:12500-28822 GCF_947247035.1 Vipera ursinii | reverse complement strand
CCAGCATGTCTGGCTGAGGAATTCTGGGAATAATAATAATAATAATAATAATAATAATAATAATAATAATAATAATAATAATAATAATGTTGGAAGGGACCTTGGAGGTCATCTAGTCCAACCCCCTGCTCAGGCAGGAAACCCTATACCATTTCAGGCAAATGGCTGGCCAGTCTCTTCTTAAAAACTTCCAGTGTTGGAGCATTCACAGCTTCTGGAAGCAGGTTGTTCCACCGGTTAATTGTCCTATTTGTCAGGAAATTCCTCCTTAGTTCTAGGTTGCTTCTCTCCTTGACTAGTTTCCATCCATTGCTTCTTGTAATATTGAAGCAAATGTGATTTTTTTCTTCAAAAAAAGAAAAGAAAAGCATTAGAAGTCCCCTGAAATTGGGGAAGAAAAATAAAACAAAAGTTACTTTGTCCCTTTGATTTATTTTCTTAAACTCCCATCCACGAGTGCGGATAATAATAAGAAGATGGAGAATTCGGTCATTCCACAGGAAGCCATTAATGCAATATAACTGCGGTTTAAGATCAAACTCATCTTCCTTCTCTTTACCTTGTCAAGTGTTTCAATGTTTCATGTTGTAACGGGATGACCAGAACTGATCACTATAATCTGAGTCAGGATCAGACTAATATATTTGCATAATCAAAGATTTCCTTGGATGTCGGCTTAATTTGCATTTTCTGCTCCTTTTATACTTTAGACTGGGCCCTATTAAGATTCATCTTAGAGACGGAGATCTATCACATAAGTTTATTTCTTTTTTCCAATTTTTTTTAAAGAGATAAAACCTGAATGTTAAAACTGGCAATTTTCAAGGGATTTGCAAATAGGAAGTGCAAATTAGTGAAGGGAGAGCCCTTTATCTTGATTCAAAAGGAGTCTTCTTTAGGAATTGGGGAGGATTTGAAGCTAACTAACCTAATTAACTTCTCATTTCATATGCGGGCTGCAACATGTACTCTTAGAAACTCGATTCAACTCCAAGTTTTGCCATGAAGCTTTTGAATCAAGAACTTCGCTGGGAGTTGTAGGGGCAATGTCTGCCCAGGAACCAAGGTGAATTGTCATGTTGGAGACGGGAAGAAGATGATTTTGTGAAAAAAATAAAAAAGAAGAGGCTGCAAATACTTGGTCTACTGGCAGAGGATGATATTTGTAATTCAGGTTGAACTGTGGGGTCCTTGGTGCTCTCTGAGCTTGGTGGTTATCTTGCAGACGTTTCATTACCCAACTAGGTAACATCATCAGTGCTAGAAGGGAGTGGTTTGCTCTTACTTTTATATACAGTACTATTCTATCACCACGATGTACATCACCACCAAGATGTACATCAACACGATGTAAAAAAGATGTCGAGACTCTAGAAAGAGTACAGAGAAGAGCAACCAAGATGATTGGGGGACTGGAGGCTAAAACATATCGGGAACGGTTGCTGGAATTGGGTAAGTCTAGTTTAATGAAGAGAAGGATGAGGAGTGACATGATAGCAGTCTTCCAATCTCTCAGGGGTTGCCACAAAGAAGAGGAAGTCAAGCTATTCTCCAAAGCACCTGAAGGCAGGACAAGAAGCAACAGATGGAAACTCATCAAGGTGAGAAGTAACCTAGAACTAAGGAGAAACTTCCTGACAGTTAGAACAATTAACCAGTGGAACAACCTGCCTCCAGAAGTGGTGAATGCTCCAACACTGGAAGTTTTTAAGAAGAGACTGGACAACCATTTCTCTGAAATGGTGTAGCGTTTCCAGCCTGAGCAGGGGGTTGGACTAGATGACCTCCAAGGTCCCTTCCAACTACTACTTCTTCTTCTTCTTCTTCTTCTTCTTCTTCTTCTTCTTCTTCTTCTTCTTCTTCTTCTTCTTCTTCTTCTTCTTCTTATTATTATTATTATTATTATTATTATTATTATTATTATTATTATTATTATTATTATTATTATTATATAACCAAATGACAAAATAACAGGGTTAGAAGGGACCTTGGAGGCCTTCTAGACCCCTATGCAGACAGGAGACCTCGCACCATTCCAGGGAAATGGCCATCCAATCTCTTCTTGAAAACCACCAGTGATGGAGCACCCACAACTTCTGGAGGCAAGTCTTTCCATTCATAATTGTTCTCACCATCAGGAAATTTCTCCTTAGTTCTAGGTTGCTTCTCTCCTTGACTGGTTTCCATCCATTGCTTCTCCTGCTTTCTGTTGCTTTGGAGAATAGGTTGACCCCCTGCACACACACCCTCTTCTCTGTGACAGTTCCTCATATATTGGAAGACTGATATTATATCAATAAAGGAAAATGTTTGTAGTTTAGGGTTGAACCGTGGGGCCTTTGGTGGTCTCTGAGTTTGGTTATTTTCTTGCAGATATAATAATAAGATAATAATCCAGCTAAGTAACATCACCAGTACTAGAAGATGGTGATGTTTGCTCTCTGTTTATGTACAAGCTCTTGGGCCCATTTTGCATCAACCTCTAACTCGGGCATTCTTGCCTATAGCAACACAAATTATTTGGGGCATTTTTGACAAGTGTCCAGAAGTTGAAATTCATGAGAAAAAAAATAGGGTGTCTGGACTGGAAAACAGTACAAAATCATTTGATGTCTTTGCTGAAAAACAAGTAGTGGACTCCAGGTACTTAAAGGTAAAGGTAAAGGTTCCCCCACACATGTGTGCTAGTCGTTTCCAACTCTAGGGGTCGGTGCTCATCTCCATTTCAAAGCCGAAGCGCCAGCGCTTGTCCATGGACATATCCATGGTCATGTGGCCGATATGACTAGATGCCAAAGATGCACGGAACGCTGTTACCTTCCCACCACAGTGGTCCCTATTTTTCTACTTGCATTTTTGCGTGCTTTCGAACGGCTAGGTTGGCAGAAGCTGGGACGAGTAAGAGACGCTCACTCTGTTATGCGGCACTCGGGATTCAACCCGCCAAACTGCCAACCTTCTGATCGACAAGCTCAGCATCCTAACCCACTGAGCCACCACGTCCCAATATATATTGGTACTAATGCTTATAGTCCTAAATACCTCGGAGTTGACTTTCAAGACACCATCTTTTCCCTTCTGAATGTGGGAAAATCCTTCTGAAGATCCCTGACTTTCCTAGACTCATTGGAAAAGAAACTTCTTTAGCATTATTGCAAGGCAATAGAACAAAGTTTCTATGGAAGAAAACCTTTTTTAAAAAATTCTGCAAATTAATAAAGACTCGTATCTTTTGCAAGGCGTTGAATCATTTGTATTTGTTTTATGGTTCCCTTAAATATACATGTTTAAGTATTCATCAGGATGGGTAGATGAATTCATAGATGATAGATAGATAGATGATAGATAGATAGATAGATAGATAGATAGATAGATAGATAGATAGATAGATAGATAGATAGATGATAGATAGATAGATAGATGATAGATAGATAGATAGATAGATAGATAGATAGATAGATAGATAGATAGATAGATAGATAGATGTGGATCGATCAGAGAGAAAGAAAGAAAGTGAGAGAGACAGTGACAGACAGAGACAGAGACAGAGTAGAGACAGAATTTCTTATTTTTTTTTAAAAAAAAATGTGAGATAATCCTTTGTCTTTAAGCAAAAAGGGGAATTTGGACCAAGTAAGTCCTTTATTGCTTTTATACTTTACCTGACATTTCCCTTACTGCACAAGTTACCTGGATTCTGAATATCAATCTTTCTTTCTTTTCATTTGACACTTTAATAGACAAGTGGTAAACTAAATGATAGGTCTTTGAGGTGTATTACAAGAAGGATTTATTTTATTTTTTTTAATACAAAGGGCATCTGGATGGCTTTGAATGATTGCTTAAAAACTTCAGAGGGAAAGCTGTAACATCAAAGGTGACCATATCAAGGTAATTGTGTGGAACAAATGATCCTTTGCAGCATTAGAATACATGGAGATGAGAAAGGGGTGGGAAGGGAAAGAGGGACAGATCTGTGGTCCCAAAGGTGGTTTTTTCAGGAGGCAACTGGACTTTCTTGTTTTTTCTTTGAAGAAAGAAGCTTCTTGATGAGAAGCGAAATGTCTTCAAAAACAAAACAAAACTAGAAAGTCCAGTTGCCTTCTGGAAAAGCACCTTTGGGTCAACCATGACTTGGATGACTAAGAATCTCCATAGACAGATCTGTAGGGGAAGCAGAAAGTGAGCAGAAGGAAGCTTCAGAGATCTTCTAATGCCCTGCATCTAAGTGGTTAAGGCAACACTCTAGAAGCCTCTAGGAGACTGTGAGTTCTAGTCCCTATCTTAGACATGAAAGGTGGATGGATGAATTTGGACATGTCCACTTCAGGCACGTCCACTGGGTGGCTTTTGGCCTATCATCAAGAGATGACAAGATCTAGTTCCACCTTAGATACAAAAACCAACTGGGTGACTTTAGACCAATCCCCAGGAGAGAGTGAGTTCTAGTCCACATTAGGCACAAAACTCAATTGTCCAGATAACATTCAGAAGCCTTCCCTAGTTCAGTAACCAGAGAGTCCTCAGCTTACGTCAGTGTAAAGAGTGAAATTCTGGCAGCTCAGTGCCTCCTTTTTTTTCATCTTGCCATTAGAGTAAGGGGTGTTGTTGGTTTTTTTTGAAGGGGTTTAGTTAGAGAAATGAAACCGTTTTGAGATCTACAAACGACTGCTGAGAGGATGCAGTCTGGAATACTTCCAAAGAGTTTCTAGCGGGTGTGAAGAAGATAACTGACGGTTCCCATAACAAAGAGAATCTGTTTACAAGAGTCACATGGGCATCTGGGGGATGGGAATTGACTGGGGAAATGATTGTTAGATGCTATGGGATGATGCCTTGGAATTTTAGAGTTGGTTTTACCTTGCCATCGCCAGGCCATGTATCCAATAAACAGTAAACCTTTCAGAAATGAAACTAATTCCAGGACTTTTATTTGGATATTCGAGCTGGACAAACAGTTTGTCGAGTGACCGCTCAAAGATACAACAGTGCTGACAAAAGGGACTTATGACCATTTTTCATGCTTATGGCCATTGCAGCATCCCCCATGATCACGTGTTCAAAATTCAGAGTCTCGGCAGCTGATTCAAATTTTTGACGACTGTGGCATTATCGTAATTTACAACTTGATCAACAAGAAGAACTGTAATTGCAATTGCTAAAGTATTTTCTCATGTGGTTCTCTCCCTCCCTTGAGAAAGAGATTGAGTGTATAATTATTGAATTTCCCATTTGCATTCTGGAATTAGTGCAAATCGTGAAGATGTTTCTTCACTTAGGTGCTGCAGGTATACATTAGAGGAAGATTAAAAAAATAAAAAATAATGTCCTCTCATAAAATTAATCAGAGTCCCTCAAGCTTATCAAGGTGGAATTTGGAAAAAAATAAAAACCTTTTATGACAAAGCTACTGGGGACTTCTTCAATTTTTTTTTGTTGTTGCAAGATGGACATTTTAAATTTCACATTTAAATAGGATCCACATTTGATGATCTCTTTCTCTATGTTCGGATGCCTTCCAATCTATTTGGGGATTGCCATCTTTGTGACAGCTTTGAGATGAGAAGCCATTTAAAATTGGGGGAACAGCCAATAATTGGAAAGAGGGCAGAGAACCAACTACGACTAATAATAACGATAATAATGATAATGGTAATGATGATGATGATAATGATGGTGATGATGATGGTAGGGACTTTGGAGGTCATCTAGTGCAACCCCCTCCTCAAGCAGGACACCCTATACCATTTTAGGCAAATGGTTGTCCAGTCTCTTCTTGAAAACCTTCAGTGTTGGAGCAGCCACAACTTCTGGAGGCAAATTGTTACACTGATTAATTGTTCTAACTGTCAGGAAATTTCTTTTTAGTTCTAAGTTGCTTCTGTCTTTGGTTAGTTTCCATCCGTTGCTTCTTGTCCTGCCTTCAGGTGCTTTGGAGAATAGCTTGACTCCCTCTTCTTTGGGGCAGCCACTGAAATATTGGAAGACTGCTATCAAGTCACCCCTAGTTCCTTCTCTTCATGAAACTAGTCATACCCAATTCCAGCAACCGTTCCTTGTATGTTTTAGCCTCCAGTCCCCTGATCATCTTTGTTGCTTTTCTCTGTACTCTTCCTAATCTCAAGATCTTTTTTTTCCATCGTGGTGACCAAAACTGGATGCAGTGTTCCAAGTATGGCCTTACCAAGGCATTATTATCAACTGCTGACCACTGTTCAGCTGCTACTTATTATTCATAATAACAGAGTTGGAAGGAACCTTGGAGGTCTTCTAGTCCAACCCACAGCTCAGGCAGGAAACCCTCTACCATTCTGGACACTTAACAGCCGTGTTATTAACAACTGCATTGATTAACAACTGTGGCCAGAAAGATTGTAAAATCAGACAAAATTCACTTAGCAACCGTCTCATTTAGCAACAGAAATTTTGGGCTCCCCTGTGGTCATAAGTCAAGGGCTACCTGCACAACCAATCTGGATTGTGGAAATTTGCAAACAATTAAGGATCAATTCAGCTTGCTAAGAAAGACATCTCGATGAGTCTTTCTGAATTCATCTTTGAAAAGCTACTTCCCCTCCCACACACACACACAAACGTTAAAAGAGCTGGCGTCTTTCTGCTTGCCATCCTTCCCCTCTCTTTCTATCATCTTTAAAGGGAAAAGAAAAAGAAAAATCAGCGAAGGGATTGGTTTTTGTTTTTTTTTTTGCGGTTGAAAATTAATGCAACCCATTACATCTGTGAAATCTCCTCCATATATTACTTGCCAAGCCGGTGGCCCTCACCAAGGAAATAATTTTAATTTATCTCATTTTTCAAAGCTCAGCCAATGATTGTTTAACCTAGAGTGCCATCGTGACTAAGTGTGGATATGCAGAGGTCCTTGGCCATTTTCGGCAGTGATCAGCTATTAAATCCACTGACTATTGCAAATGGGAAGCCCCAGAAAGCAGATATGTCAAATGGAATGCTTGGCTATTAAAGCTTTGGAGTGATATAGGAGCTGATTTTTATTTTATTTTTTATTTTCACTCCTGTATATTTCAGAAATCTTTGAGCTGCTTCAAGTGTTTTTCTCCTTACCCCAGCCCCCTCCTTTGTTAAAGGCATTGAATAGGTGCAGAAAGTTAAGATATGGTCCTTTATGATTTTTATTCCATTTCTTTATTCAGTTAACGAGCCACACCTCTCACTATCAAGCAGTTTTGCATGGCTTACAGTTATCCATCCATCCATCTGGTGTTTTTTTCCCATCATCAACACGTCTATCTATAATTTATCTCTGTCTATCATCCGTTTGTCTACCATATCCATCTATCCATCCATCTTCTATATGTCTGTCTTTCTATCTATCCATTGTCTACGTCTGTCTGTCTGTCTGTCTGTCTGTCTGTCTGTCTGTCTGTCTGTCTGTCTGTCTATCTATCTATCTATCTATCTATCTATCTATCTATCTATCTATCTATCTATATTTCTGTCTAGCTATCTCTCTATCATCCATCATATCCATCCATCCATCCATCCATCCATCCACAATCTGTAATTTCAACAGGATTTCCTTCCTTCCTTCCTTCTTTCCTTCTTTCCTTCCTTCCTTCCTTCCTTCCTTCCTTCCTTCCTTCCTTCCTTCCTTCCTTCCTTCCTTCCTGCCTGCCTGCCTGCCTGCCTTCCATCTTTCTTTCTTTCTTTCTTTCTTTCTTTCTTTCTTTCTTTCTTTCTTTCTTTCTTTCTTTCCCTTTCCATCCTTCCTTCCTTCCTTCCTTCCTTCCTTCCTTCCTTCCTTCCTTCCTTCCTTCCTTCCTTCCTTTCTTTCTTCCTTCCTCCCTTCCTTCCTCCCTTCCTTCGCTCCCTCTCTCTCTTTTTTCTTTTCTTCCTTCCTTCCTCACTCCTTCTCTCCCTCCCTCCCTCTCCTCCCTCTCCTCCTCCTCCTCCCTCCTCCTGCTCTCCCTCTCCCTCTCCAAAACTCAAATCCACGATATCTTTTCTATCTCATGGTTCAAATGAGTGTTACTTATATACTCAGCATCTAATTGGAAACTGGAGACCTTCTTCTCAGAAAGGTCTGGCCCCACCCATCCTGAAGATCATACATAATGGAGAAAGTGAGGGGAACATAGCAAATTAGTGTCTCCCTAATTGTAACTCAACCAAAAATCAAGGTGAATGTATGAGATATCCCTCCTAACAATTTCATTTTAGGTGCCACATTTCTTGAACCTGAGGGGTCTTGGGGAATGACAGTTTGTGAAAATAAACATCTCCAGACCGAGATGCTTCTGCTTGATCCATCTTTCTGCTTGATCCTATCTTCAGTGAGGCCATCATTCCTCGGTTTATCTTGTCAGCCACAATTTATAACTTGTGTCCCAAAACACTTCTCTCTTGCATATTTTCACACCAACATGAAGTGTGATTTGATCTACAGTGTTGGAAATGACCAAGATAGACAATGAAATGTTGAGTTTTATCAAGATGGAATCCATCAGAGAACTGCTAGGCACATATTTTAAAGAATGCACTATCCACTGTTTCCAGCTGAGCCTTTCCATTGAAACATGGGGATCTGTGACTTTGGAGAATGAAATGTGATTATGAAAAGATCTTAGTTGTAATTTTAAGGAAATTTTATTATTAGGAATCAATCAAAAATATTTGACCTTAGATAAACTAGGGACGATGACTGTAATGGTTAAGGTGGAAATGGTTAGTGATTAGTGGTTGACGTGGTTAAGGACAAGGAGCAAAGGATGGAAACTAATCAAGGAGACAAGCAACCTAGAACAAAGAAGAAATTTTCTGACAGAACGATTAATTGGTGGAACAACTTGCCTCCAGAAGTTTTTTAAGAAGAGATTGGACAACCGTTTGTCTGAAATGGTCGAGGGTTTCCTGCCTGAGCAAGGGGTTGGACTAGAAGACCTCCAAGGTCCCTTCCAACTCTGATATTATGAATAAAAAGTAGCAGCTGAACAGTGATCAACAGGTCCTGGTTGATCAGGACATATTCTCTGGCCTCTTTCCGATTATTTGTTGTTCCCCCAATTTTAAATGACTTCTTATCTCAGAGCTGTCTCAAAGATGGGAATCCCCAAGTAGATCGGAAGGCATCTGAACATAGAGAAAGAGGTCAGCAAATGTAGATCCTATTTAAATGTGAAATTTAAAATGTCCATCTTGCAACAACAACAACAACAAAATGAAGAAGTCCTCAATAGTTTTGTTATAAAAGGTAAGTCCTCGACTTACGGCCACAATGGAGCCCAACATTTCTGTTGCTAAGTAAGATGCTTGTTAAGTGAATTTTGACCATTTTATGACCTTTCTTGCCACAGTGGTTAAGTGGATCACTGTGGCTGTTCGGTTAGTAACATGATCGTTAAGGGAATCTGGCTTCCCCGTTGACTTTGCTTGTCAGAAGTCACAAAACGAGATCACGTAACCCCAGGACACTGCAACCATCATAAATACAAATCAGTTGCCAAGCATCTGAATCTTGATCACATGACCCTGGGGATGTTGCAATGGTCGTAAGTGTGAAAAATGGTCATAAGTCACTTTTCCCAGTGCTGTTGTAACTTCAAATGGCTAATAAATGAAGTGTGGAAAGTTGAGAATTGCTGGTGTAGGAAAGTTAACATTCCCTGGTTTCATCTAACAGGATCACTTAAGTAGGGGTATAAAAAGAATATGGTTAATCCTCAAATTACAACTATTTGTTAAAACTGTGATTTGGGGTTACAACTGTGCTGAACAACCGTACCATCACACAATCACAATTTGCATCCTTGGCAATCGGCATACATTTGTGAAGGTTGCCATGTCCTGCAGGCATGTGATCATGATTTGTGACTTTCCCGACTGGTTTCCAACAAGCAAGGTCAGCGGAGAAACCAGGTTCTCCTCATGACACGGTGATTCATTTAAGGACCACATGATTTGCTTAACACACACACACACACACACACACATATGTGTGTGTGTGTGTGTGTGTGTGTGTGTGTGTGTGAATTACTAACAAAGAATTAAGGGAGACTAAGATGCATTTCTGACTCTTTAGTCTTCATCAGTCAGTCATACCCTTCTGAGATTCGAACCTGGGCTGATTGCATATTAGGCAGTATTTTTACCTCTTGAGCCACAGGATCTCTCTCGCTCTCTGTTAGCTTTCTGCAAGGGGAGATATGAGTCAAATGTTAACTATTTAGATTACCTTGCTAGGCCCCAAACATGGGGCAAATCTTTATTTCCTGTTTTCAGCCTTATCTCAAAGGCCATCGAACAGGCTGTAGTCACACCGGACAGTTCATATATTTGTGCAAATTACTAACAAAGAATTAAGGGAGACTAAGATGCATTTCTGACTCTTTAGTATATATATATATATATATATATATATATATATATATATATATATATCTATATATATATATATATATATATGGAATAAAGTAGCAAAACACAAAGATAATAATGCTGGAAATGCATGCATTGTCAAAGAGAAGGGGAAAAAACACATTAAAAAGTGCTTTATGAAAAAAAGTGAAAGACATACGACAAGGGGAAAAAATGTCATTATTATAATAAACGGTTGCAAAAAGCTGTTTAGCTAAATACTTGAAATAAGATAGATGATGGATTTATAGTATACCGTGTGCCAGAATGATCCTTGCAATGAATGTGAGGGAAAACTCTTGCCTTGGCATTAAATGATTTTTTTTTCTCTTCTTCTTCTGGTATTAACAGGAATGATGTTGTTCCTTTGATTGAGAGAGAAAGAAGTAGAAACATTTCCATGACAGTTGGAGTCCTTTGAACTTCCTTAAGGGGTTAGATGTATTAGTCTGTGGTTGTTGTTTTCGGTATTCCATTAATTTAATCCGTTCTTTTAGAACATATGTACCACACTTCAAAAAAAATAAAAATGTATTATTGGTTTATAAATTACACTTGTTGGTTCGGGGCGATAAACACAATGATGAATGCAGCCTTTCCCCAATCACCCTTTTATTCATGAAAGGCAAAAGCGTGGAATCTAAAAACATTTATCTACATCAGGAATAAACCATAAAGCTTTCAAAACTGCTCCGAGTAATCTAGGAAGGAGCCACTGATTACTGTCAACACAGAGGAGATTCGATAATGCTAATGACTTTTCTTATGATAATCAATAATGCAGGAGAAGCTGCCTCAATTTTAACGTTATTCCCTAAGTTGCACCTTGTTGTTGTTAGCTGCGAAGTCGTGTCCGACCCATCGCGACTCCATGGACAACGTTCCTCCAGGCATTCCTGTCCTCTACTATCTTCTGGAGTCCATTTCTGTTTAAACAAGTAAACGTGAACGGAAGGTATATAGGAAGAAGAATGGGAGGAGGAGGAGGAGGAGGAGGAGGAGGAGGAGGAGGAGGAGGAGGAGGAGGAGGAGGAGGAGGAGGAGAAGGAGAAGGAGGTGGTAAAAACACTCAACCCAAAAGGAGGATGAGAAGAAGGTAAAAACACTCAAACCAAGAAAAGAAGGAGAAGGAGAAGGAGGAGAAGGAGGTTTTAAAAACACTCAACCCAAAAATGAGGAGGAGGAGGAGGAGGAGGAAGAGGAGGAGGAAGAGGAGGAGGAAGAGGAGGAGGAAGAGGAGGAGGAGGAGAAAAAACTCTCAAACTTTGCTCTAGATTCTAATGGGCCTGCCTGAATCCATTCTTTCTTTGTGCACATAGTTGTTATTCTTGGTTGGTCACCTGTTCTTTCAATTATTAATACTTCAAGTAAAACATCCTGTCCTTGTCTGGGTTTGTCATAGGTCATTTCTACTAATATGGACTACAACTAACCCTGTATACCTCCTCATTGCAAAAAAGATATTTGGAAAAAGTGCAGAGAAGAGCAACCAAGATGATTACAGGCCTGGAGACAAAAAACATATGAAGAACAGTTGCAGCATTTGGGTTTAGCCAGTCTAGAGAAAAGAAGGACTGGTGTGTGTGTGTGTGTGTGTGAGTGTGTGTGTGTGTGTGTGTGTGTGTGTGTGTGTGTGTGAGAGAGAGAGAGAGAGAGAGAGAGAGAGAGAGAGAGAGAGAGAGAGAGAGAGAGAGAGAGACCTGATACCAATATTCCAGCATGTTAGGCTCTGCCATAAAGAAGAGGGGGCAACATATTTTCCATAGTACCAGAAGGCAGGAGAAGAAGCCATGGATGGAAAATCATCAAGGAGAGAAGCAACCTGGAATTAAGGAGAAATTTCCTGAAGGTGAGAACAATATCTATCAATAGAATTGCTTTCCTTTCAGAAGTTGTGGGTGCTCCACCACTGTAGGTCTTTAAGAAGAGATTGGACATACATTTGTCTGAAAAGGTATAGGTTCTCCTGCTTGAGCAGGGGGTTGGACTAGAAGACCTCCAAGGTCCCTTCCAACTCTATACTGTAACTAATCCTGTACATTCTTTCAGGGCAGCATTCCCCAGAGCGTGGAGTATTGTTTTTCAAGTTTTGAGTTAAAAGGAGAGGAGTTACGGGAACCTTAACTATAACTGCCACTTGGGCTGTGACACAATCCATACTGACATTATAGAAGAAGAATTGGGTAAGTCCATACTAGAAAAAAAAAGGGGGGGACTTCAGGTCATAAGAGCTTATGCCTTTTAATAAAACATATTAGTAAAAAATAATAATAATTATCAATCCAATATTGTTAAATTACTCTTACTCATTGCAGCTGAAGCCTGTCCCTGCCACAGTTTAGTATTCAGAACAAAAAAAAATCTGAAAAGTTCCCATTTGGGAGAACTTTGGCAAAAGTTCTTTTAACAGGAAGAAATTTAGCTTTTTAACACAAAGCTACTTTGACTTTCTCAAACTTCTGCAACCGATTCATATTCATTGTGAGATAGCAAGAAGGAAATTTGATGTCAGTTCATTTTCCAGGGTTCAAGCATATTAACTTTTCCTGAACTGTAGCCAAATATCTTGTCTATTTCTCCCTCCTACCCCACCCCCCAAATTTTCGAGCTAAGGAATAATGAGGGTTTTCTATAAAACCAATTGCATCCATTAATTCCTGCTAGCAATGGCATAGAGAGATTGTGAGAATTCTCCACCTGCTCTGAAATCAGATCTCTCCAGGCTAAAACTACATTAAAAAAAGGAAGGAATATTAAAAAAAATCAGAACATTTCCTCCCAGGTCTGTATAACTAGTAATGCTGACTCAGTCATAATTCTTGCCCATTATATGTTTCTGTGCCCTTAAAGGTGAGAGTACAATAATAAATGGAATGGGTTTGTGAATAAACTGTCTTTAGAATTAGCTATTACGTCCACATGAATATACTGCAATGAATTTATGATGATTAATTGTACTACTACGAACACCGGCATACATAATAATGATTTGCTATTTTTTATAAAGTGTTGCCAATATTCACCATGTCCAAGTGAAACAGAATCCAAGTACATATATATGGAGAGGATAGATAGATAGATAGATAGATAGATAGATAGATAGATAGATAGATAGATAGATAGATAGATAGATAATGGATGGATAGATGATAGAGAGAAAGATTGATATAGATGGATAGATGGGTAGATAAATGGGTAGATAGATGGATAGATAGATGATAGATGGATAGAAAGATGGATGATAGATGGATAGATGAGATAGATAGATAGATAGATAGATAGATAGATAGATAGAAAATGTTATATCTGCTCAACTCATGCAACCTTGAGAAGCAACCAAGAAGAACAAAAGCAGTAAAAAAAGCATAAAGCATAAAGGCAAAAGAGGTTGTAAAACATGTAGCATGTCTATTTTAAAATTCATTCTAATAATAAACCTTTTTTAAAAAAAATCCTTTCAGTCTGTACTTTGGATATCTGTCATTTCTCTTTTAAATAATCAGCAGAATTGCTTGGCTTCAGAAGTTGTAAGTGTTCTATCACTGGAGTTTTTAAGAAAAGATTGGATAGCCATTTGTCCAGGTTGGTATAGGGTTTCCTACTTGAGCAGGGGGTTGGACTAGAAGACCTCCAAAGCCTCTTCCAACTCTGTTATTCTGTTAAATAATGTTGGTTTTCTGAGTTGCAGCTCTTGTACGTAGCAGACTGTCCTTCTGCGAGGAAATAATGGCCACCTTGCTTTCTTCTTCTTGCCTTGGTTCCCCAAAGGTATAAAAATTTCTATCTACAGTCTACCCAAAATACTCTATTCACTCTGAGTCCTAGGTCAGTGTCAAAGTTCCGATAGATAGAGCCGAATATATCAGAACTGCGAGGCTTGGAACTTACTCAAAGAACATATTTATTGGATACAAAATATCGGCATGGTCAAAAGTGAACCCAAGCCCTTCAAAGAATTATACTATTACAAAGTCAAGTCTCCCACCCTAATGCTATGCAATTACCTACGTTACCCAATAGAACAGGTAGGCGGGCTTTCTAACCAAAATGTCCAACCCTCTTCTTCCAAGTGAGACAATGACCTTGGTTCCCATGGGATACAATATTGTTTAGACCAACTCTGTGCCCTCTGCCCATCATGTGGCAACCTAGAACAACCAAGATGGCTGCAGCCAGGTTCATTGCAGAGTGGACAGCCAGATAATGAACTTTTAAATTGGAGAACTCTAATTGGATCATTTAAGTCAGGGGCCCGCAACTCCCGGTCCATGGACCGGCACTGGGCTGAGGCATGCCAGCAACTGGTCCACACAAACAAGCAAAGACCCATCCACAGGATACAGGCAGTACACAAAACCACACACTCTCCAGTCCATGGAACAACCTCTCTCCACATAACTGGTCCTGGGTGCCCAAAAGATTGGGGACCTCTGACTTAAGTCATGGAACCCTAGACCACTTGACTGGCTGTCAGGAGTAGAATTTAGGAGTGAACTCATATTGACAACTAAGCTGCAGAGCAGGAGACAGAAGGAAAGTCCCTGTCTGGATTTGGAAGAAAGAAAGAAAGAAAGAAAGAAAGAAAGAAAGAAAGAAAGAAAGAAAGAAAGAAAGAAAGAAAGAAAGAAAGAAAGAAAGAAAGAAAGAAAGAAAGAAAGGAATCAGTGTTTAAGTTACACCCTCACACTTGCTTTGCATAAGAAGAATTAGCCAAATAATGTAGCTGAGTTTAAAAAATATTTAATAAATATTTATATATATATCAACAAACTATACAGGTTTTCAATGATTTGAAAGTGATTCCATGGAAGGTAATGTTCAAGTGAAAGAAAGAAAGAAAGAAAGAAAGAAAGAAAGAAAGAAAGAAAGAAAGAAAGAAAGAAAGAAAGAAAGGAAGAAAGAAAGAAAGAAAGAAGAAAAACTGAAGGAAGGAAGGATGAAAAGGGAAGAAAGAAAGAAAGAAAGAAAGAAAGAAAGAAAGAAAGAAAGAAAGAAAGAAAGAAAGAAAGAAAGAAAGAAAGAAAGAAAGAAAGAAAGAAAGAAAGAAAGAAAAACAAAGGAAGGATGGAAAGGGAAAGAAAGGAAGGAAGGAAGGAAGGAAGAATGGAAAGGGAAAGAAAAAAAGAAGAAAGGAAGGAAGGAAGGAAGGAAGGAAGGAAGGAAGGAAGGAAGGAAGGAAGGAAGGAAGGAAGGAAGGAAGGTGGAAGTCAAACTTTGAACAAACTAACCATACAGCCCAGCGAAATGGTCACAGAGTTTTTTGCAAAATAGAACTTGGGCTCAAATCTATCTTTCAGCTTTTTCCAGGCTGTTACAGAGAATGGGTATTTTGTTTTATAGTAAGGTAAGGTACATCCCTTCGCCTGACAGGAAGAATAATATGGAAAACACTACGATTCCATAAAAGACAGTCTCTGCAGCTCAGGGTTGAACTCTGGAGTTTTTGGTGCTCTCTGAGCTTTGTTGTTTTCCTGCAGATGTTTTTATTACCTAACTAGGTAGCATCATCAATGTTTGTTTGTTTGTTTCAAATTTTTTAACTGCCGATCTACCCCAGAGAGAGAGAGGTGGCGAGGTGTAATTACTTCTCCACCCTCATCGCGTCCACAGATAATCGCCCGGCCGCCCTGTTTAGGGTGACTCGCTCCCTTCTTAATCAGGAGGTGAGGGAGGATCCCTTGCAGGGTCGTGCCGAGGAATTTAATCAACATCTGTCGGATAAAATCGCTCGATTCGGACCGGTTTGGACTCCAGCTGGGCAGAGTCTGGCGATCAGGACACGGGCGGTCTTGTCAATGTTATCTGGGAGGAGTTTGATTCTGTGACCCCTGATGAAGTGGACAGGATTATGGGGAGGCTGAGCTCCACCACATGTTTATTGGATCCGTGCCCTTCCTGGCTGGTTTATGCAGCTAGGGAGAGGACACGAG
>NW_028148235.1:0-7500 GCF_947247035.1 Vipera ursinii | reverse complement strand
GGGATCCCAAACGGGCTTTTCCACGGGATTACGATGTTTAGATTATTTCCTTTGTTGTTGTTTTTCCCCTTTCTGCCTCCCATTCACCTTTTTTTTTAATTGTGTTGCTTTGTTTATTGGCTCTTTGTTTATTGACTATTCTTGTCAGCTGATCGTTTTAATGCAGATCTTATCTCATGTTGATTTTTTTTTTTTTTAATCTGGCAAAGAAAGATGGTTGGGCGGAGTAGAAATAATTAAGAGAGAGAGAGAGAAAGTGTTGTTGGTGGCTTGCTCTCCGAGCTGGTTGTTTAGTTTTTTTTGTCACCATGCTAGGTAACATCATCAGCGAAATGGATGGAGCTTCTTAGGCTTTTTCTTGCAGACATTTCATTACCTGACTAGGTTACATCATCAGTGCTAGAAGGGTTTGCTCTCTGTTTATGCACAAGTGCTTCGGCTAGAAGAGAGTAATTGTAGCTCAGAATTTGCCTGTGGAGATTCTCCGTCAACCAGCTCGTGGTTGTCCCAAAGGTGATTTTTTTATTATTATTTTTTATTGAAAAGTTTTAAAATACATTTTTGAATACAAAAAACCTCCCCTCCTCCCCCCCTCTCCCCACCCCCTCCCTCCCCTCCCCTCCCCCTCCCCGACTTCCCAGACCTGAATACAGGGTATAAAAATACAAATAAACATAATCTAAAATACGCGAACAACAATAAAACATTCAGTTCTATCGCACTTTAACTCTCCATCGTCAAAATAGTAATAAAATAACGACAAACTAATTATACATCATATAGATCCACTACTTATTCAAATGCTAAATGAAACTTTTTAGTCCCATATTTGTTCTGGTGTTGTTGTTTTTTTCTTCAAGAGGCAACTGGACTTTCTTGTTTTCCTTTGAAGACGTTGCACTTCTCATCCCAGAAGCTTCTTCCCCACCATCCAGCCAGAACTGAAGAAGCTTCTGGGATGAGAAGCGAAACATCTTCAAAGAGAAAAAAAAAATAAAACCCAGTTGCCTCCTGCAAAGTCGCGTGGTCGCACAGAGAGACGGACACTTGAGCTGGGTAGTATTTCTTTTATTCGGATCAGGAATGAATCTGAGACAAAGGGGTTTACCTGGTGTTTCTTATACCTGCCCAGGTGAATGATGGCCAATAGAATTGAACCTGGGCTTCCCGCCAGTGCATGTGGCCAATAGGTTTAAACCCTGGCTTCCCGCCAGAGCTGACCATGCCAGGGGCTGTCAAACTTGCTCCGTCCGGCTTTTCCCGCCTCAGCGGTTATCGCCTGGAGCTGACCAGCCCCCTGCTGCGCTGGCATTTCCTGTGTATGCTAGCAGCATACACTACACCTCCTGAGAAAGCACCTTTGGGATCATCAGCGGAACTTCGGTGGAAGTGTCTTATTTCAGCTCTCTTCTGCTTTTGTAGGTCTTATGTTATCAGTCGGTCCTATGACCGATTGGTTGCACCATGTGTGCATGTGTGTCTGTGGGGTGGGGGGTCATCATGGCATGAGCAGTCAATCATGTGACCAAACAGGGTGACCTCACCACCAGATGACCGTCACCTTTACCACCGGAGCTCCTGATGTTTCCCACCATTTCTAGAGAGAGAAATACATCATGGTCCTAAGATAAGAATTAACCATCAAAATGGAAAAATGCTCACGGAGAGGTGCCTAGCCGCTGAACTCTTACTGACTGAGCAGAAAAGGGATCTTGGGGGGGGGGGGAGGGTCATGGTTGGACAGCTCAATGAAAATGTGAAATCCATGTGCAATGGTTGTTTTTAAAAAAAGAGAGAGGCAAAATCAGTGGTGGGATTCAGCCGGTTCGCACCACTTCGGCAGAACCGGTAGCTAATTTTTTGTTGCCTAGGCTCAGAATGGACTTCTGGAAGCGGCATCCACACAGAGAACCGGTTGTTCACCTATTTGAATCCCACCACTGGGCAGAATCCATGCTTGAAATCGTTAGGAAGGGAACTGAGAAGAGATGACTTGTAGTATAATAAGGCTGTCTGAGAAATCTTCAAAGAGACAACATTCAGAGTCTTGCATACAATTTTAGTCGCTGCACCTTAAGAATGCTAGAGCTAGAAAAGCTCCAGCAAAGGGCTATCCAAACTCTTAAGGATAAGAGTAGGTCTCCTCCTCAGAGGAAAAGTTCAATTGATCAGAATAGAGCTGCAAGGGACCTTGGAAGTCTTCTAGTCCAATCCCTTGCTCAAGCAGAAGACCAGAATCCATACCATTTCAGATAAGTGAATGTCCAGCCTCTTTTGCAAAGCCTCCAGTGATGGAGCACCCACCACTGATGAAGAAAAGCTGTTCCACTGGTTAATTGTCCTCACTGTTAGGAAGTTTCTCCTTAATTCCTGGTTGCTTCTCTCCTTGGTCACTTTCCATCCATTGCTTCTGGTCTTACTATCAGGTGCTTTGTAATATAGTTTGCCCCCCTCATCTTTGTGATTGCCCCTCAAATACTGGAACGCTGTTATCAAATCCCCCTAGTCCTTTTTTACACTAGACTTGTTGTGGTTAGTTGCGAAGTCATGTCCAACCCATCATGACCCCATGGACAATGATCCTCCAGGCCTTCCTGTCCTCTACCATCTTCTAGAGTCCATTTAAGCTTACGCCTACTGCTTGAGTGACTCCATCCAGCCACCTCATTCTCTGTCGTCCCCTTCTTCTCTTGCCCTCAATCTTTCCCAGCATTAGGCTCTTCTCCAGTGAGTCCTTCCTTCTCATAAGGTGGCCAAAGTATTTGAGTTTCCACTTCAGGATCTGGCCTACTAAAGAGCACTCAGGGTTGATCTCCTCTAGGACTGACCAGTTTGATAACCTTGCAGTCCAAGGGACTGGCAGGAGTCTTCTCCAGCACCATAGTTCAAAGGCTTCAATTCTTTGGTGGTCAGCCTTTCTTATGGTCCAACTTTCACAGCCGTACATTGCAACTGGGAAGACCATAGCCTTGACTATATGCACTTTTGTTGACAGGGTGATATCTCTGCTTTTTAGTGTGCTGTCTAGGTTTGCCATGGCTTTCCTCCCCAGGAGAAAGTGTCTTTTAATTTCTTGGCTGCAGTCCTTATCTGAGGTGATCTTAGAGCCCAGAAAAATAAAATCTGTCACTACCTCCATTTCTTCCCCATCTATTTGCCAGGAATTGAGAGGGCTGGATGCCATGATCTTGGTTTTCTTAATGTTTAGTTTCAATACACTAGACTAGACATACCCAATTCCTGCAACTGTTCTTCATGTAAAACTATGTCTTAGTCTCCAGCCCCCTAATTAAAATTAATTAATGAAAAACTAATTTTCCTCCCAACGTTTGAATGGTGAATGTTGGTGGGCAAGCCAACATCCTTTGTACTTCTGCTTGGAAGACGTGATGTAAGATTGTTCCTCATGGAATTGACGGAGTTCAGATCCTTCAAGCTTCTGTGACACCTTGAACAGAGAAAGGGTGAAACTTTTGCCACATTGCTTTTTTCCCCCCACCTTTGCTTGGAGTCTTCTATTCAAGGGTGATTTTCAAAGCTCAATTTTCTTCCTGTGATTCTTACCCGGTGATTCCTTGATGGCCTCACTCCGCTCAACACAACCTAGTTTGGACAACTGACATTAATTGGCCTGTTTGTTGTCAGCCAGAGATGCTGAAGACCAAATGAGCTTTGACTGACCTTGCTACCTCAAGAAATGAGTCCTCTCTGAGCTGGATGGATGGCGTAGGAGGGGCAGGAGAGTTGGGAGGTTTAACTATTTGTCTTCATCACACCTGTGCAATAATGTAATATAGAGATACGTTGGCATTCTTACAGTCCTAGCTAGCTTAAGATACACGGTTTGGACACTCTCCAGAGCACAGAATCCAGAATGCAGGAAGTAATTGGTTATCTCTGCTCTGTTCAGGCTTCACTTGGAAGCTGGTGTCCACCTGATTTATTAGATTATTACCTCATCTTTATAAAGTTCCTGCTTTCTGTTTTCCCCAAAACAACATCCCTGGGAGGTGAGTCCAGCTGAAAGAGAGGTGGGGCCAGAATTACCCAGCTGGCTTTGTTTTGCCTAAGGCAGAACTAGAAGTCATCATCTCCTGGTGATTGGCCCAAAGTCACCCAGCCACCTTCCATGCCTAAGGTGCGACTAGAACTCCCCGTCTCCAGGAGATTGGTCCAAAGTCACCTAGCCACTTTTCATGCCTAAGGTGGACTAGAACTCCCCATCTCCTGGTGATTGGCCCAAAGTCACCCAGCCAGTTTTCATGCCTAAGTCAGGGCTAAAACTCCCCATCTCCTGGTGATTGGCCCAAAGTCACCCAGCTGGCTTTCATGCCTAAAGTGGGACTAGAACTCCCCATCTCCTGGTGATTGGCCCAAAGTCACCCAACCACCTTTCATACCTAAGGCGGGACTAGAACTCACTGTGTCCATTTTCTAGCCTGCTCCAGGCCAAACTGGCAGTCATCCTCAGATGTCGCCTTCGGAACACTAGAACTCGTGAGCTCCTGATTCTTTTTATCCCGTATCTTAAACACTAAACCAAATTGCCTCTCAGGCCACAGGTTTTTTGTTAAACCAACTTATAACAAAATAACAGACCGTCAGAGTTAGAAGGGACCTTGGGGGTCTTCTAGCTTTAACCCCAGCTCAAGCAAGAAACCCTACAGCACCCAGACTATGGTTAGAACAACTTTAAAAGGGCAACTTGCAGGACAGCTCTCAAGAAGATGAAGGCATAGGAAACTCAGCCAACATAGCTAGGAAAACAGCCTTCAAATGATTTAAGGGTTGTCATATAGAAGAGGAAATGAAATTATTCCCTCTGCCAGGTCCAATTAAATTGATTATAAATAAATAAAATAGATCTATAGCTATTTCCGTATCTATATCCCTGTCTCTCCCTCTACATAAATTCCATATTTCAGTGCAGCAAGTTTGATCTGGTTTAACCTAATAAAGAATGCAGTGCCCTAAACTGGATAACCTATTTATCTATACTGATCCAATTTGATTCAATGTCTTCAAATGCACAGGAAATTTTTATCTTTGTAAGTAATAACATCCTTCTAACGCCATAACGTAGTTAGCTATGCCGAGTCCGCTTGATTTTTAGTCCTCTATGCGCACAGCAAGAGCTGGATACTGCATGTTGCTTTGCAACAACAACCCTTAAATTGTAACAAATGTTGTTATTGTTATTTAGACGCATTTATTGTTTGTCTGTTTATTAAATTTCTTTGCCCCCCCCCTCATCTCACTACCCAGGGTGACTCTGGGAGTTCACAATGCAATAAAAAAACATAAATATAAAAAGGATTAAAATCAACAAGTGTTCAATAGAAACATAGTCAAAGCTACGGTTTTCCCAGTGAAGATGCATGACTGGGAGAGTTGGACTGTAAGGGAAGCTGAGTGCTGAAGAATTGATGCTTTTGAATTGTGGTGTTGGAGAGAGACTCTATTCTGTTCCAGCCTATGACCGGCCCTGTTTGTGTGTCAAGGACAACCCCTTTTTCCTTTTAACAGTCAATAGGCTGGAAAAACCCAACACAAATTTATTTACAGTTCAAACAAAAAAAAAGCAACAGAATATTTCCTTCAATAAATGATTCAAAATATCAAACAAGAATCAACAAACAAGAGTTAAACAGAAGCAGCAAGAACAGACCAGGATTCTCTTGGAATGTCTCCAAATGGTTGCCTTCAGCCCCGCCCACACCTTCCCCTTTTATCATCAGTCCCAAGGCATGGCTTCTCACTGCCTTCTCCTCTTTTCACTGAGTTGCCTCATTGATTTTCTCTGCTCTGCTGGATTGCCTTCCACTACTAGTGTCTCTGAACAGATTCAGCTGTGACTCATCTAAGTCCGACACCTCGTGTTCACATAGCTGAGCCTCATGAGGAACACGACTGGAGGGGCCAGGCTGAGAGTCCTGCAGTGCATCAGAACCTCCCTCCGACACCAAAGGCTCTCCAAATCCCTCCTCCTCCTCCTCAGATTCATCAGACTCAGCTGCTGGGAGCACAGGCTGACACTGAATCACAACAGACTCTTCCCTTGGACTGCAAGGAGATCCAGTCAGTTGATCCTGAAGGAAATCAAATCTGACTGTCCTCTGGAAGGACAGACCCAGAAGCTGAAGCCCAAATACTTTGGCCACCGAATGAGAAGGAAGGATCCTTGGAAAAGCCCCTTATGTGTGGAAAGATGGAAGACAAATGGAGAAGGAGACAGCAGAGGATGAGATGATCAGATAATATCATTGATGCAATGAACATGAATTCGGATAAACTCCAGGAGACATTGGAGGACAGTAGGGCCCAGCATGCTGTGGTCCATGTGGTCATGAAGAGTCAGACACAACTTAGCAACTTAACGTGTCAATGCTTTCTTCAAGTGGAAGAGAGAGGAATGCGTAAAGATTTGCCCACGTATTGAACATTATCTGCTTTATTCAAATTAAGTTACTTACTAGCAGTCCTCTAGTAATGTATGGCTGTGAGAGTTGGACCATAAGGAAGGCTGAGCACTGAAGAATGGATGCTTTTGAATTGTGGTGTTGAAGAGGGACTCTTGAGAGTCCCTTGGACTGCAAGGAGATCCAGTCAGTTGATCCTAAAAGTCAGTGATAGGGAAAGGTAGTTCCCATAGACATCTGGACCTCTGGCATGTAGAGCTCTAAAGGTAGTGACCAGCAGATCACACAAGACAGGGCTTACATGGACTTCTAGGGGCTCCAATTGCTGTGTGCACTGCTGCATTCTGGACCAGTTGAACTTTCTGGGTAGTCTTCCAGGACAGCCACATGTAGAACACATTGCAGTCATCCAATGAACTAATGAGTTTAATCCAAGTTAATGAGTTTAATTCCGCAAGCTAATGGATCTTGGAGTCCTAGAGGACAATCACTTAAATATGAGCTAGCAATGTGTGGCTGCACCAAAAAAAGCCAACACAATCCTAGGTTGCATTAACAGACAGATAGAATCAAGATCACATGAAGTATTAGTAGTGGTTTATAAAACCTTAGTAAGGCCACACTTAGGATATTGCATCAGGTTTTGGTCACCATATTATAAAAAGGATGTTTAGACTGCAGAAAGAGCAACAAAGATAGAACATAGAATAATAGATTTGGAAGGGACCTTGGTGGTCTTCTAGTCCAACCCCCTGCTCAAGCAGGAGACCCTATATTGGGGGTGTCAAACTGCTGGCCTGCGGGCCAGATGCATCATCCAGAAGCTTCACCCACCCCATTGCCAGCAATGGCAAAATAGTCCTGATACATCTCGCGACGTCACATGATGTCGGGGGTTTGACATGTCTGCCCTATACTATTTCAGGCAAATGATTGTCCAGTCTCTCTTTTAAATCCTTAAGTGATGGAGCACCCACAACTTCTGACAGTAAGTTATTGCATCAGTTAATTGCTCTCACTGTTAGGAAATTTCTCCTTAGTTCTAGTGCTTTTCTCCTTGATTATTTTCCAACCATTGTTT
>NW_028148236.1:0-17352 GCF_947247035.1 Vipera ursinii | reverse complement strand
TCTCTGAACAGAACTTGTTGGTTGGTGTTTGGTGTGTTTTTCTTGCTATGATCATACGATCTTTGGTGGTGTCTAAAGACTTCAATGTTCTTAAGCTGTGACACACCTCATATTTATTGTTCAGACTTTAGTATTGCTTTGATTGGGACATTTGTTTTTAAAGCCAATGTCATTTGGCTTGGATTGACTGGTGAATCATGGATTTATTATTTGCCTGTGTATTCTTATGGAGCTGATAAAAATAGTTGGGGTGTTTGTAAGTTCCAGGTACTTCAAAACAGCCTTGCAGCACTGTTTTATGTGCCATTTATGGTCATTCATTTTCCAGCACATCAAGAAAGTGAAAAACTTTTCTTCAAAGCACAGAAGTTATTGGCTTTCTAGGGAGAAATAATAAGATCTATTTTCATATATATATATATATATATATATATATATATATATATATATATATATATATATATATATGTATGTGTATGTATATATATATACACTGTATATATATATGTATATATATATATATATATATATATATATATATATATATATGTATGTATATATATATATGTATATATATATATGTATATATATATATGTGTATATATATATATATATATATATATATATATATATATATATATATATATATATATATATATATATGGATCCTTGGTTTTTCGGGTTTTTCCCCGCGTAGAATTAAAGGTGTAGGCGCAACGTTTCGACGGAATCCCATCCGTCATCATCAGGCTTCTGCTTCCTTCTTCTGGGAGAAGCATGTGGCTGTTTGTTCCTCTTTTTTAAACTGCCAGAGGGGGTGTGTTCTGTGGAGGTGTGCTCTGATTGGGTAGGGGACCAAGTGTGTTCTGATTGGGTGGGAGTGTGTTTTGAATGGTGGGTGTGTTCTGATTGGGTGGGGGTGTGTTCTGAGTGGATGGGCTGGTCTCAGCTGCCAGCTCCAGACCTGAGCTGGTGAGTTGTGCTGCTTTTGTTCGGCTTCGTGTTTGTGGTGGTGCCATGTTTTTATAGTGGGTGTCAGTTTGTTTATTGTGTGGTTTGGAGGGGTTTAAAGTGGCTGATGTTGCAGCTGTTGCAGCTGTAGTTAGGTTTCTGTTTTGTGGTTGTGTGTCTTTATCGTTGTGGGTTCGGATTTGCTTTTTGAATGGTTGTGTGGTGGTGATGTCATGTGATGTTATCATGAGTTTGGGTCTGGTATCATTCTTGGTGGTTGGGCTTCGTCTGTCAATCAAGGCGGGTTTCCAAATGGCTGGTAGACGAGAGGTATCATCTCGTTTATTCATGCTGTGGGGGCGTTTTTCTATCTCAATGGCTTCTCTGATTATTCTGTTGTTAAAATGTTCAATTTTGGCGATAGTTTTGGTTTTTTTAAAATCAATTTCATGTCCCGTGGCTTCAAAGTGTTGGACCAGGGATGAAGTTTGTTCTCCTTTTCTGAGTGAGTTTTTGTGCTCTTCAATGCGTGCACTTATTCTTCTGTTGGTTTGTCCGATGTATGTGGTGGGGCAGGTGGTGCATGGGATTTCGTATACTCCTTGGTTTTCTAACCCAATTATGTCCTTGGGGTTTCTTAGGATGGTGGATATTTTTCTGTCTGTGTAGAATGCTGTTTTGATGTTGTGTTTTTGGAGGACCTTGCTGATTCTGTCTGTGGTCCCTTTTAAGTATGGGAGGAGGGCTTTGCCATTTTCTTGTTCTCTGTCTTGGGTTTTTGTGGGTGTCTCTCTTCGGATTAAGTTGGTAATCGTGTTTCTTTGGAATCCATTGGCTGTTAGTACATTAGTGAGAGTGTGTAGTTCGGTTTTTAGGTGTTGTTCGTCAGCTAGGTGTTTTGTTCTGGAGATGAGTGTCTTGGCTACGGAGTTGATCTGTGCTGGGTGGTGGTGTGAGAGTGCGTTCAGATAGCGGTTTGTGTGTGTTTTTTTATGGTAGATAGTGTGTCCTAGGGAGCCGTTGGATTTCTTGTAGACTAAGACATCAAGGAAGGGAAGTTGATTGTTAGCTTCTGTTTCCATGGTGAATTGTATTTTGGGGTGTAGGCTATTGAGGTGTATGAGGAAGTCATCCAGTTTTTCTTTGCCGTGTGGCCAGATTACGAAGGTGTCATCTACGTATCTGAGCCAGAGTTTGGGTTTGTGGTTGGATTTTTCTAGAGCGAGGGTTTCAAAGTGTTCCAGAAGCAGAAGCCTGATGATGACGGATGGGATTCCGTCGAAACGTTGCGCCTACACCTTTAATTCTACGCGGGGAAAAACCCGAAAAACCAAGGATCCACATACAGGCACCCGCGAAAACCTCAGAAAACATATATATATATATATATATATATATATATATATATATATATATATATATATATATATATATATATATATATATATATATATATATATATATATATATGTGTGTGTGTGTGTGTGTATGTATGTATGTATGTATGTATGTATGTATATACACCTTCAATTCTACGTGGGAAAAAACCCGAATGACCAAAGATCCACATATGTATGTATGTATGTATGTATGTATGTGTGTATATATATGTGTGTGTGTGTGTGTGTGTGTGTGTGTGTGTATACTGTACTAAACTAGTAGACCAGCGAAATGCTGTGGACATAGTATACTTAGACTTCAGTAAGGCATTTGATAAAGTAGACCACAACCTACTCCTTGGTAAGGTAGAAAAAGGTGGAATAGACAACATCACCACCAGATGGATTGGTAGTTGGCTGGCAAACCATACTCAATGAGTAGTCCTCAATGGCACTACATCCACATGGGATATCACAAGGTTCCGTGTTAGGCCCAGTACTTTTCAATATCTTCATCAATGACTTAGATGACGGAATTGAAGGGGAACTCACCAGATTTGCAGATGACACCAAACTGGCAGGAGTAGCCAACACCCCAGAAGACAAACTCAGATTCCAAAAAGATCTTGACAAACTTCTTAAAAGGAAAGTAGCTGTATATTTTCCTTAACTGACAAAAAGTAGTGATGATAGGAGATTCAATTCTCAGTGGAACAGAACCAGCAGTCTGCAGATCAGATATTCAATCTAGGGAAGTACATTGTCTCCCTGGAGCAAAAGTCAAAGATGTAGCTGAGAATCTTACTGTAATAATCAAGCCCACAGATTCCTACCCATTTCTCTTTTGAAGTGAGGGTCAACCAATTTTTCAGAGCACCAGAAGGCAAGAAAAGAAACAATGGATGGCAATTAATCAAGGAGAGAACCAATCTAGAACTAAGGAGAAACCTCCTAATAGTGAGAACAATTAACCATGGAAGGGCTTGCCTTCAGAAGTTGTGGGTGCTCCAACATTAGAGGCTTTTAAGGAGAGACTGCACATCCACTTGTCTGAAATGGTATAGGATCTCCTGCTTGAGCAGGCGGTTGGACTAGTAGATCTCCAGGGTCTCTTCCAACTCTATTATTCTGTGTTCTGTATTTTATAAATATTTTAACAGTTATGTATATAGCTAAATGTAAATGGAAGAATGTGCTCTTTCTGTAAATCTTTATATATATTGGATGGAGGTGGGGGGGCGGAACCTTCAATGAGTAAAAATTAAATTACAGTACCATGAATTTTCAGAGGAAGCCCAGAGCTTCCTTCACTGGAGTTGTCAAATGGTTTTCATCACTAAGCAGGAAGTCAGGCTCAGTGCCTTTGTCCATCTCTAAGATCCAGTCAAAAAGAATTTTCAGCAATGTACAATGCCTGTTGTCAATAGTTATTACTTAAAATGGAAGATTTTGTCATGTTTCACTTCAGATCTGCTTTTTGCAATTGGTCCAATAAGGACTTCAAGTTTTGCTTGTCAATGATATAACGTGGAATATCATCTCAGCCAAACGCACACACACACAGAGGCTGAAACAGGAAATAAGATTTGCCCCATGTTTGGGGCCTAGCAAGGTATTCAAAATACTTAACAAACACTTAACACATATCTCCCTTGCCTTGCAGCTAACAAAGCGAGAGAGAGCCTATGGCCTAGGGGTTAAAACAACTGCTTAAGATGCAGTCGGCCCAGGTTCAAATTTCAGAAGGGTATGGCTGACTGATGAGAACAAATGAGTTTGAAATGGCCATATCAGCCTCCCTTTAATTCTTTGTTAGCAATAAAAAAATTACACAAATATGATCTGTCACTGTGGATGGCCTTGGGTTAGGCTAAAACAGGAAATACGATTTGCCCCATGTTTGGGGCCTAGCAAGGTATACTTAACAAACACTTAACATATATATATATATATATAAATTCTTCTTAAAATCCTGTGCAGACCAGCAAGTAAAATTACTGCTATCTGACAGCTGTAAAAGGTCATCCAGTTCCTTTAATTTAAATTCCCTTATTCCTTTCTTTCTTTCCTTCCAATGCCTCATAATATATGGAGGTAGGCATAATGAGGCCATCAAACTCAATATAGATCTGGTTCTTTGGCACTATGTAGATCGGTGAAGAACGTAAATGTAGTCAGATCACTCGTTCTTCCATCCTTTGGATAATCATAAAGAGGGATATTGTCAGGCCAGAAAAAAAAAAAAAAAGGCATCCATAAAATTAGCTCATATATATTGGGATATTAATTTGAAATGGCAAGAAAAATAGCAATATTTTTTTCTGCTGTAATACTGCTGTCAGTCTTTAAGGTGCCAGAAGTTTGTTTATGCCTTTGTTGTAAATAAAATCAATTTGAAGTTGCTTTTAAAATAAATACATTTCCTTGTGAATGTAAAAAAGTCAACTTAATCCTTAGATAATTGAGGGGGGGGGGAAGAAAGAATATTCAAGCACACACATTACTCTGTTTGAGATTTAAGCTCAGATTTAATTGCTAAACTATATCTCTAAGGTAATAAGAATACATGCATCTAAGTTTATGTATGTGAATGTTTTCAAAGGACTCAATCTTTTCAAGTTCTAATTTTGTAGTGAACTAGTTTAACTACGAATGTAGAAAAAGGACACAGACTTGACAAACCTTGTATTCTTTTATATGCACATTTTGACATTGTAAAATGTTTCAGTAAAAATTGGGCAAAATAGTTAAAAAATATTGATGGAAAAGTTGTCTCAAGAAAAGCTGATGTCTTGTTGGAAACCAGGTGTTTCTTGTCATGAGGCCACATGAATTGGCCACGTCAAACCATCAGCTTCCTACCTTCTCTGCTGAAAGCACAACTAAATTATAGAGAGGCAAAAAAGGCACTTCAAATATCTGATGATGTTCATTGCACCACTATTCTAAATGAAGAATATAGCAAGCTTCTTCACGAAGTTGACAGGTAATGAAAAAATCAACTACATCTAACAAGCAATGATTGTTTTGTGTGTCTTGCCTGCTTACTAGCAGATTAAATTTAGAAGATATTTGAGATTCCACTCATTTTTTCTTAACCACTGAATGTACATTTTCCAAATCATGTCAAGAAAGTAATGTAGCAGTAAGTGAATCTTATTTAGGGAAAGCGGTGTTTAAAGATTGGAGCTTAGGCAAAGGAGAATCAGGGTTTGAGTTACTGCTGGGTGGCTTTGAGCTAATCTCTTTTACCTATCTCTTAGGGAGGTTGATGTGAAAATAAAATTGGGAAAAACACCACGAGAGTCAGAGGTCATATGAATGTAATAAAGTATGTAGCTGATTTATGCCAATTTCCTTTGATTTAGACAGAAATCAGTGCTTGCTGCATTCTGCAAATAAATGCACAAGTGAATTCTTTTTCATATTACATTTTTCCAAGCATATGCATATACATTTTGAAATGTATATATTTAAACACACCCTTTCTGTCCAGGTAAGCAGGATAACCCATTATGCTGCTCCCCATGTGTTAGCATGGCTTGATAGCAATAGCACTTAGACTTGTATACCACTTTAAAGTGCTTTACTGCCCTCTCTAAGAGGTTTACAGAGTCAGTATATTTTTCCCAACAATCTGGGTCATTTTATCAACCTCGGAAGGATGGAAGGCTGAGTAAACCTTGAGCTGGTGAGAATCAAACTCTGGCAGTCAGCAGAATTAACCTGCAATACTGCATTCTAACCACTGTGCTACTATAGCTCTGAAATGTACTACTGAAATGGGGAATGGGCATTTTTGACACCCTCCTAACCACCATTAAGATAATTATTTCCTGAAGAAAAAAAAGACACTCCAAAAAAGCAAGCTCCATGACACTTACAGGTAGTCCTCAACTGAGGCCAAAAATTCTGTTGTTAAGTGAGACATATGTTAAGTGAAATTTGTTCCATTTTACAACCTCTCTTGCCACAATTAAGTGAATCACTGCAGTTGTTAAGTTAGTAACATAGTTGTTCAGTAAATTTGGTTTTCCCATTCACCTTGCTTATCAGAAGGGGATCACATGGCCCCGAGAAACTGCAACTCATAAATATGAGTCAGTTGCCCAGTGTCCAAATTTTGATCATGTGACCATGGGGATGCTGCAATAGTTGTAAGTGTGAACAATGGTAATAAGTCACTTTTTTGGTGCCATTGTAACTCTGAACAGTCACTAAATGAACTTAGTGTCTTAGTGATGGTTTTTAAGTCCTTACATGGCATGGGTCCGGAATACCTCGGGGACCACCTGCTGTCGGCGTCGACTCCCCTCCGCCCTGTGCGTTCCCACAGAGAGGGCCTCCTCAGGGTGCCTCCGGTCAGAGAATGCCGGCTGGTGGCCCCCAGGGGGAGGGCCTTCTCTGTGGGTGCTCCGGCTCTGTGGAATCAACTGCCAATTGAGCTCCGGATGGCACCGGATCTCCGCTCCTTCCTGCGCGGGTTAAAGACCCATTTATTCGAACAAGCTGGCCTGGCCTGATGGGGAGTTAACTTAGGGTTTTAATATTTGTATATTCTTATTGTTTTATTTTGGGCAATAATTTAATTCTTTTTTAACTTTTGTACTTTTGTATTTTTATTATATGCCCTGTTCACCGCCCTGAGTCTTTCAGGAGAAGGGCGGTATAAAAATTTAATAAAACGTAAAACTTAAACTTAAACTGTTTTAAGTCAAGGACTACCTGTACTTGTCTCTTTCAATTTTTTTTTTTATTTTCAGCCTCTGTTGCCTGAGGCTATCAGTTCATTAATCCTAATGGTAAAAATTTGCTTTAATTCCACCTTTCCTTCATTGTACTTTTTATAATAATCCCGTGGGATAGATTAAGTTTATTTTAAGAGACAGTGGTTAGTCAATGATCCCCTTGCTGTTTCTTGACTAAATGGGTGTAAATCTGGCTTTCTTCAGCTTTAGGAATCACCTCTGATCTCATATTACATCATGAATATGGCTAGCAATTGTATTTACGCCAAGTCCTCATAAAACTGTCTTTGTCTCCTGCCCAAACCATAGCTGAGGCAACTTAAAGTTTTCTTTTGGTTTTTTTTCCAGTATGAAGAAATACTTTCCTCTTTCCCCATTACAATTTTTGTCTGACAGACTTCATGGATGATATGGTTATATCCTAAGACAGTGGTTTTTTGTTTGTTTGTTTGTTTGTTTGTTTGTTTGTTTTCAAACTTGGCAACTATAAGATGTATGCACTTCAACTCCCCCTGCTGGTGGGGGAATTCTGGGAGTTGTAGTCCATTCATGTCAAAGTCACCAAGCTTGAAAAACATCAAGGCTAGGAGCTGTCCAGAACCTACTGGCCACTTTAATCAGGTGCAGGAACACATCCTTTCCTTTGATCCCCAAGTATTCTACTCCATTGCCAGTTCACTCTTTGCTTCAGAAAAAAAAACAACAACCATCACTAACCAGCTCCAAGAACTGGTCAGTGGTCTTACCAAGAGAAACCAAGCCCGAGTTTAGTTGTCTAAATCTTCACTCCTGTTATTCATCCAGTTTGGTCCTTGGTCAAAACTGTCTTCTGGCATTGCCCAACAATTGCGTGGGTAAGTGAATGTACTGGTGTATTTGAAAAAAAAGCTCTCCCTTTCTTCCTGCTTTTTTCCTTTCAGCATGCATCTTAACCCCAACAAAAAACCACCACGAGGGATAGTAATATTATATCTTTATCTACTTAATTTCTATGAGGGATTTTGAATTACACCACAGAAGGAATAGACAAACTGAAACTGCAGGATTTACTCTGTAGGGGAAGGAGACAGATAACAGCAACCAAGTTGTTGTCTTTCCTTGTTGTGTGAATGGTGCGTATATTAATAGAAAAGATTGGCTTAGATTCTCCTTAGGATGATAGAAACTCTACAGTGAAATCACCCCCTTTTTTATCAGATACCAGATTCTGTCCGCAAAGGTCATGCTATAACTTACATTGCCTTTGTAAGCCTTATGTAACATTTCAGGGGATATATATTCAATAGAAGAGAATATATAGCCTACAATTTTGCTAAAGTTTGGGGCTGTTTTGCATTCCTTTGCCCAGGAACTGAGTTATCATTCTAGTTGTGCATACCAATAAAAGCTACTTTGTTGCATTTTTCTCCATATGCTTTGGCTCAACCATCCTCTTCCTGTGGCTTCTCCATCCCATCTCACTGATATTCCCTCCTCCCACTGTGGTCTTTCTCTCTTTCTTCTTGTGAGCTCTCCTCCCAATCCTAGCTCCAGCACTCCAAAGAAAAGGCAGATAATGTACAGAGAAAACAACTGGCTCATCCAGGGGTTTTAACAGAAGAGAATAACAGAATAAGACAATTGGAAGAGCCCTTGGAGGTCTTCTAGTCCAATCCCCCACCCATGAAGGAGATCCTATACCATTCAGACAAATGGCTCCTCACAATCTCTTCTGGAGGCAAACCATTCCACTGGTTAATTGTTCTCACTGTCAGGAAATTTCTCCTTAATTCTGTTGTCTCCTTGATTAGTTTTCACCCATTGCTTCTTCAGGTGCTTTGGAGAATAGGTTGATCCCCACTTCCTTATGGCAGTGAAAACCTGAAAACTGTTCACCTTTTAAGTGTAACTAGCCACAAGGCTGGAATATTGCTCTTAATCATCAGTCTGACTCTCCTCCCTGTCTTATAATCATCCACTGATTCTGGAGAAAGAATGAAAGAAAGAAATTGTTTGATAGAGTATTGTTTTGGTTGGAATATTGACACTGAACACCCTTCCAAAGACTATCCAAGGCTGACTTTCTTTCATTTGATCAATGGAGGTCAAGCATGTAGGTCACTTATTAATTATAATGAACAAACAGGTTGCAGTTAAGTCAGCATCACATTTATATGACAGTATAGTATAACCAAGGGACGTGGTGGCTCAGCGGGTTAGGACGCTGAGCTTGTCGATCAGAAGGTCAGCAGTTTGGCGGGTCGAATCCAGAGTGCCACATAACAGAGTTAGCGCCTGTTACTCGTCCCAGCTTCTGCCAACCTAGCAGTTCGAAAGCATGTAAAAATGCAAGTATAAAAATAGGGACCACTACGGTGGGAAGGTAACAGCGTTCCGTGCGCCTTTGGAGTCTAGTCATGCCGGCCACATGACCACAGAGATGTCCTCGGACAAGCGCTGGCTCTTTGGCTTTAAAACGGAGATGAGCACCGGCTCCTAGAGTCGTAAATGACTAGCATGCATCTGCGGGGGAACCTTTATCTTTACCTTTATAGTATAACCATCCCATGAAGATATACTGGAATTTTAAAATGTTTCATAATGATGAATCCTTGTTGGGTATGCTTCAATGGCCGAGACCCATTTTAGCTTATGAGACTCATTTCCCTTTTTTGCATATTAAGCAAAACTTTTCCCCATCTTCTGCAGTTTAAACTTTAGCTTACATTTCCAACATCTGATGAATATCTTATTATTTATTTATTCATTTATTTATTTATTTATTTATTTATTTATTTATTTATTTATTTATTCGGTTTATATACCGCCCTACTCCCAAAGGACTCAGGGTGGTTTACAAGGCAAAATTTAAAAACAATACAATATAAAATTAAAATTAAATTAAATTAAGTCTAGCCGCAAAAATTAAAACCACAATTTAAAAACATTAAACCCCTCAGTCCATACCAGATAGCTCAAAGAGCCAGGTTTTTAGGTCCCGGTGAATGAACAAAGGTCGGGGGCAGTCCGGAGTTCCTAGGCGGAGTCTAGCCAATTTGGTCTGGTTCATGGAAACTGTTTATTTAACTGACAACTTGAATTGGGACTAGGCATAGGTTCTGAAGAAAGGAACTCTTACCTGACCCTTGGGAGAGATCTCCCTGGAACCTCAGTACAAGCTTATCTTGGGCAAAGATGACAGCTCTGCTAAACCAAGGGTTCCCAACCTGTGGGCTCTGTGACCCATTTGCAACCGGGCCGCTTGGGTGGCTGGTTGGTGCACCTATAAGTCTGTGCACAGCCCCACTTGCCTGAGCATCGCAGGCACTCAAGGCCCCACTTGTGCAAGTGTCATGGGCACTTGGGACTTCACTTGTGCAAGCATTATGAGTGTCCAGGGCCTCACTTATGTGAGTGCTTTGGGCCTTATTCATGCGAGAATTCTGGGCACTCAGGGCCTCATTTACAAAAGCATCGCAGGCGCTTGGGGCCTCACTTGCGCAAGGAACATGCCGTTTTGGGCCCCATTTGCACAAGTGGTCATGGCCTCACTTGTGTGAGCATCATGGGTGCTCTCAGCCCCACTCATGTGAGTAATGGGTGCTTGTCCCCACATGTGAACGCACCTAGCCCTCTCACAAAACCATCCCTTTTTTCCTTTCCTTCAGGCCGCCAACCTTAAAAGGTTGGGGAACTCTGTGTTAAGCCTAATGCATGCTTCTATGGAATAGTCCAGCTATGGGGTCATCAAGAAGGAGAGGCCAGGCTAGCTGTATAGCTAGCGATGCTATAGCTGTATAGAGTGCAGCATCAGAAGCAACCAAATATCCAGTGAGGTAAATCAAACCAACCCTGTCCTGACTCTCCCCCAGAAGCTCAGTGAGTGAAAATGAGCTGAATGATCATAGGAATCAGGGGCCACCTATTTTAGATAAAACCCTTAATTAATGTTCCTTGCCATGCCATCTTTAACAGAAAAACCATAGCTTTAACCGATAGGATTATAAATAATTTCAGCCCCTTGTTTATCACAGGAGCATCCATTTTCTTTTCCTTTCTTAAACCAATAATTAAAACAATGGGAAAAGAAAGAAAAAAAATGACATATTGTGGCTACAAGAATGTTATTTAGTAATCAAATACTAATGATCTTCTAAATTTTATTGTGTTATTAAATTAAACTGTCAGGGATTGGCAGTATAAATAACTCTTCTCCCTTCAAAGAAAGGGCACTAAATCAAATGTTCGACCATTTAACAGCCATTTCATAGTCTCTTTTATTATTCTGAATTTCTCCTGATTATTTGAGGATAGCGGGGCGGGGGGGGGGAATGAATCGAGAAAGCACTCAGTAAAAAGGAAGAAAATGCTTTTCTCTGACAAGGAGTATTATATGCTCCAATTATGTAATTATTGGAATCAAGTATTCACAAATTGCATTGCATGATGTTGTTTAACTTGCGGTGGTAATCTTCCATTTGTACAAAGGCATCCTTAATTATGCCCCTGAGTGTCAGTTTTCAAATACTGTGTTTTAACCCTCAGCATTAAAATTCTGAAATTCTTTCATTCTATACCAACTGCATTTCTCTAACTGCCCTAATTTAGCAAACTGGTTCTTAGAAGTCTGACAAAAAAAACCCCAGCTGTTATGGAATGCTATAGTATTGCTTGGCCTGATTTCTTTTTGTTTGTTGGTTAAAATATTTCATATATTCCTCTCAACATAATTTGCTTAGTGTTATGTAAATTAACATGAAAGGATATTATGCTCAAAGATTCTGCCTTGTTGAGATAGTGGTAATATTTCACCCTCTTCATGTAGAAGTGGAACATGCACAGTTTAATTGGAGAAGAATCTCTTCATTTAACCATAGTCACAGCAAAATAACTTCCTCTGAAAAACCTTGATTTATACAACTTGTCATTCAAAGCTTATGTATTAGAAATGTTTAACTCACTTCTGACAATATTTTCAATTAGGAACTAACAAAATTAGAAGCCTTAGCAGAACTGACTCCTTGAGAAATTGCTGTTTATCAAGGTGCTGTAATGCTGTTGGGAGACCTACAAATTAATTAAACAAGCAAATAAATAGTGTGGTGCTGAGATTGCTGACCAAGAATGAAATTGAGGGTTAAAACAATCAAAGGAAAACAGGATAATTTATTACTATTTACAAGGCAAAGGATTGGGTTCCTTAGCATCTCCCAAAAATGGTTGAGGTATAATTGTTGTTCCCATATAATCCTTTTCTGAAATTTACACCCGGCAGCCTTGTTTGAAGATTGGCGTTTTTAGAGGCTAGGCAGGGTCAGGGTTGAAGGAGCATCTCAGGGGCTTTGTGAGGATTATTATTTTATCTGATGGATAAAATTGCTCAGATCCATTTTGAGCTGGTTACTAGCTGAGCAAGTCCCTCTGTGTTGGTTGAATCACAGTCTTGCCTATTAACTGGAAAAGTTTGAGCTTGTAAGTCTTGAGGAAGTAGACAGGTTGTTAGCATGACTAGCTGTGCATTGGATTCATGTCACTCTTGACTGGTGAAGCCACCCAAGAGCAATGTATGGTTGCATCCAAATAGTAGTCAATTTATCTTTGATTGAGGGGGTATCCACCTGCCTTTAAGGTGATGCATTCTCTTCTCAGGAAGCCATCATTGGTCCCAATACTCTTACTTAATTTCTGGCCAGATTTCAACCATTGGTTTCTAGCCTATGGGGAAAAGCAATTGGATAAAGAGCTCTGGGAAATGAGGATTACCTAGAACTTTTTCAGTCAAGTTTTATGCTAGGATACAGTACTGAGGCATAACTTGTAGATCACGTGCGTCAAGCTCACTGCATCACATGATGTATCGTGACATATTGTGACTTTTTTTGCATTGCTGGAGCTCAGGTGAGCGTGGCATCCATATGATGCAACCAGCCTGCAAGCTGGCAGTTTGACACCCCTGCTCTAGATGAACCAAAAAGTTATAAGTATCCTGGACCTTCTTGTCTATCAGCAGTTTTTGATACCATCAATCACTGCATCCTTCTGGACTGGCTTTGGGACTGAAGATGGAAGACACTATTCTTCATTGGTTGTCCTTTCTTTGAACTTAGTTCTAATCAGTTTTGGTAGGGGAGTGACTGAGCCTAAGGCCATTGCTTTGTGGAGTTTTTCAGGGCTTGATGATTTTTCTGATCCTACTTTACATTTGCATTGTCTGTGGTTATTCAGTGACATGGAGACATGATAACACCCTGTTATATATCTCAGTTACTGTCTGAACAAGCAAAGCCATCAAAGTCCTGCTGTGGTGTTTGGAATGTGTTGGGGTATGGATAGGGAGAGGCAGATATAGCTCAAGCCTAGCAAGATTGTATGGCCATAGGTTCAGGAATTTCCTGTTCTGAAGTTCTCCAGCTTTAATTATAGATGCAGTTACACTTCTAGCTATAACATTTATGCATAATTTAGGAATATGCTTTGATTAGTGATACATGCTTAAGTAGGTTATTTATTTATTTAGCATATGGCTGGTCACACCGAATTAAAAGCACTTCATATTTACAAGTTAGAACAGTTAAAACATTTTTTTTAAAAAAGAAGCAATTATAAAACCTAAGAGGAAAATAGAAATAACATTTCAGAGTTTAATGTCGAGTTTGGAGATCCAGTCAGTAGCTGCCGTTGTTACGCAGAGGAAGTCCTTAAAATCTCCTGGGTATCTTCTATTAGTTCATTCCCTCACTATATGTTGGATAGTCTGTCATGGAGCCCCGCAATCATATTGTGCTGAAGGTGTCTTTCCCCATTTATACAGAGAATCGGCACACACCCCATGAGTCGTTCTAATTCTATTGTATGTCACCTATATGTGTCGGGGTAGATTAAATCCTGGAGGTATACTATTAGGATTAATATGCTCAGAAATATCTTGGGAGGTATAGCTACTCCATGCTTCCATCCACTTTTGTATAGTGCTCTGATGTTCGGCCAGCAGCTTAAGCGCTGTGAGGAGTGGTGGATTAGGTGACATCTATGGCTAAAAGGACCTTTCCATAAGTTCATCACATGTACCAAATGGATTGATTTCTGAGTTTCAGCAGTGATTGGAGGCAGCACAATATATCAAGAAGACAGATAATAGGGAAGGTTCCTAGCTTCATCTTTGGAAGTGTGAATGAAATCTTAATCATCCAGTTGTGTGCTAAGTCTGCATCTGAACAGCTGGCATGAAGTTTGTTATGGTACACAGATTGTATTGGATGTGATAACTGCAATTGTGCTAAATTATTAAAGCAATAATGAATCTTCGGAGAGAATAATAAATGTTGACGAGACTACTGAGAGGAAGGAGAAGACATTATACTTAACATCTGCACTTGTCATCAAGTGGCTTGCATACTTACACACATACTTGCACATAGATAAAGAGGGACTATGTTTCTGAATATTTCTCATTTCTTCCAACAACCCACGGCAGTTCTTATTTTTGTCTTTGATAGATCATACTTGCAGAAGAAGTATCCTTTTAAAAACAAATGCTACTAAATTTCCCATTTTTAATTATATTTACTTTCAATTTATGTATTAAAATAACATGTGGTTACATCTGTCAATCAATCATATTTTGACTAATTTTTGGAATGTTCTAAAGAAGGGTGTCTAAGTCTATATATTTAGTGACCCCCTACCATAGCCCACCCATGAACCATTGAAAATAAATAACTAAAGATCAATCATAGGTGACAATAGTAGAGATCACAACATCTATTCAGTACACAAATTTTAAACAATATCCAGATAAGCAGGTGGTGGTACCACATCAGCAAAACAAGAACGAGATAATGTGTCAATAACAGAGAAAATAACACTTAGAAGGAGAGTAATCCAATCACATGCAAGCCTAGAGGGACAGGATACCACCAATCAATAATCCTCACTCTTCAAGAGCATAGCACTGAAAAAATTATTTAGACAATTAGTGAAACATTCACTGTGGTAGTATTACCAGCTGAAGAAGAGAAGGCCCCATAGGGGAGAAATGAGTCATTCCATCTTAGACTCCATGAATGGAGGAGGGAGCATTTGAAACCAAGGAGTTTTATGAATATATCTGTTTTTTTTCAAGAGGTAGCAGACAGACTGGTGAGATTCTTGTACATTGCTGTTCATGAATAAAGAAACCCTTTTAACCATTTCTTGGAGCTGTTCTGATTGCTCATGCCTGACATTTACCAATGAAAAACCAGATTCAGAGAACTCCTACAATCCAACATTTCAATCCTGAACTATATTCCCTCTTTTCTATGGAGTATTATCTAAACTCAGTCTTAACTCCAAGTAATATACAAGCAGGTTCATGCACTTTTCTGGGGGACATTTTCAAAATTTGTTTTCCACTGCTTCCTTCCTAGCATTGAGAGATATTGATTAGCCCAAAATCACCCAGTTGATTTTTGTGCCTAAGGCATAACTAGAATTCAGGTTTGTCTATTCTTGCTTAACCACTAGACCAAAGTAGCTTTCTTTTATTCTCTACCACCACAGCATATGATTTAAAAAATGGAAAATAGATACAATGCTTTTACTTGTTTAAATTATAGTAACCATAATACAATAATTGAGAGCCAGATTGTGGTTGTTAAGTCCAGATTGAATCCTACAAAGCAGGTAAGTTAGGAAAGACCTTGTTTGCTCTGCCCTGCAGTCACTAGACAAGGTATTCCTTCTCAAAGTGTGTACCTTGAGATGTGAATTGGCTACTAGTTTGACTGGTTTCAAAAAATGGTTGGAACATTTCCTGGAAGTCATGAGAGTCGGTGATGATAAGCCTTGATGACAGCATGATAGCTGTTGAAGGTCATCTGCTGGAATATTAGTGGATTTCCTTGTGCAATTGGGTAGCCACTGTGAGAACAGATTGCTAGACTAGGTGAGCCAGGGATCCAATCGAGGACACCACTGGTTAACATGTAGTACTAAGGCAAACTCTGCCCACAGCCTGGAGTTTGATCCTAATGGGCCACATTTGACTCAGCCTTCCATACTTCCGAGATTGGTAAAATGAGGTCCCAGACTGGGGGCAATATGCTGATATCATAAACCACCCAAAGAATGTGATAAAGCACTAAGGTAAAGGTAAAGGTTCCCCCGCACATGCGTGCTAGTTGTTTCTGACTCTAGGGGCCGGTGCTCATCTCCGTTTCAAAGCCAAAGAGCCAGCGTTTGTCCGAGGACGTCTCCATGGTCATGTGGCGGGCATGACTAGACGCCAAAGGCGCACGGAACACTGTTACCTTCCCACCGTAGCGGTCCCTATTTTTCTACTTGCATTTTTACGTGCTTTCGAACTGCTAGGTTGGCAGAAGCTGGGACGAGTAACAGGTGCTCACTCTGTTATGCGGCACTCAGGATTCGACCCGCCAAACCGCCGACCTTCTGATCAACCAGCTCAGTGTCCTAACCCACTGAGCCACCATGTCCCTTTTGGTAAAGCACTATGGGGTGGTATATTAGTTTAAGTGCTATGGCTACTACTTATGTTCTTATGTTATGGTCTTAAGGGCATATGACTTTGCTGTAAGGTTAGGTTTGTGCAGTGTTCCTCAGACACCATGAAAGCACATCTTGTTCCCAGCTTGGTGGCAAAAAACAGGCTGGCTGGACCAGTCTGCTTCTTTTCTGCTAGTAATGGCCAATTACTGGTTGAGAGCAGGATAGTTGCAGCATAGAGCTGTTGATCTGGTGTGTTTTTTTTACATGCGAGGAATAGATAAAGTGCACTTATATTTTCATACCTTGCCACACTGTCCTTGGAATTTTTTAAAGAAAATAATTTTGGGGGAATTAAATGATGCCACTTCACTTCTTACGGTGAACTTACTAGTTAAGTCACAAGTAAAAAAGTGAGAAATATTAATTTGCCTTCCAGGGAATTTCAAAAACAGGACAATATGAAAGGGATTTGGAAAAAAAATGAATAATATTCCAAAGATGGTGGTTTGCAGATAGTACTGATATTTATTGTATTTTTTTATTTAAAAAAATCCTCTATTGCCACATTAACTCTATTGTGAATGGCATGCTTCAAGCCTGTCATTCACTGTTTGCCAGCCTATATGCCAGAGAGGGGAAAACTAGAATTCACATTTTCAAAAGATATAGGTCAGTGGTGGCAAACCTATGGCACGGGTGCCAGAGGCGGCACTCAGAGCCTTCTCTGTGGGCACTCATGCCATGCCCCAGAAGTGGCAACTTTCCCTCTTCAACCAGCTGCCTGCTAATTTGCCGAGGTCCCATGT
>NW_028148237.1:0-37373 GCF_947247035.1 Vipera ursinii | reverse complement strand
AAATGAAAAGGTTGACTTTGGTTTCCGTCGGTAAGATAGATTGGTCGTCAGAGAAACGGCTGGTTATATACCAGGGGTAGGCAACCTCGGCTCTTTTATGACTCGTGGACTCAGCTGGCTCAGGAATTCTGGGAGTTGAAGTCCACGAGTCATAAAAGAGCCGAGGTTGCCTACCCTTGTTATATACTAACGGGTAAGAGCAAAAAAGTCGAGGCCGGAGTGTTTTATCTTGTCCTGGGCTAAAAGAGTCAACGCCTTTTCTTTCTTTTTTTGCCCCCCCTCGTATCTCCCATTTTCTTTTTTTTTCTCCCTCTCTTGTTCCTCCCCCTGATTTCTTATTTCTATTTTTTTTCTATTTTACCTATTGAATAAATAAATAAATGGAAATTAAAACCGGGAGAAATAAGTAAAAAAAAAAATTAAAAAAGAAAGAAAGAAAGAAAGAAAGAAAGAAAGAAAGAAAGAAAGAAAGAAAGAAAGAAAGAAAGAAAGAAAAGAAAGAAAGAAAGAAAGAAAGAAAAAAAAGGAGGGAGGGAGGCAGGAAGTAAGGAAGGAAAAAAAAGAGAAGGGAGGGAGGGAGGGAGGGAGGAAGGAAAGAAAGAAAGAAAGAAAGAAAGAAAGAAAGAAAGAAAGAAAGAAAGAAAGAAAGAGGGAGGGAGGAAGGAAAAAGGAAAAGAGAAGGGAAGGAGGAAAGAGAAAGAATGAAAGAAAAAAGGGGAAGGGAGGGAAAAAGAAAAGAGAAGGGAGGAAAGAAAGAAAAAGAAAAGAAAAGAAAGAAAAGAAAAGAAAAGAAAAGAAAAGAAAAGAAAAAAAAGAAAGAAAGAAAGAAAAAAAGAAAGAAAGAAAGAAAGAAAGAAAGAAAGAAAGAAAGAAAGAAAGAAAGAAAGAAAGAAAAAGAAAAAGGGGAAGGGAGGGAAAAAGAAAAGAGAAGGGAGGAAAGAAAGAAAAAGAAAAAGAAAAGAAAAGAAAGAAAGAAGAAAGAAAGAAAGAAAGAAAAAGAAAGAAAGAAAGAAAGAAAGAGGGGAAGGGAGGGAAAAAGAAAAGAGAAGGGAGGAAAGAAAGAAAAAGAAAAGAAAAGAAAAGAAAAGAAAGAAAGAAAGAAAGAAAGAAAGAAAGAAAGAAAGAAAGAAAGAAAGAAAAAAGAAGTGACTTATGACCATTTTTCACACTTAAGCGACCACTGTAGCATCCCCGTGGCCACGTGATCAAAATTCAGACGTTTGGCCACCGGTTCATATTTACGACGGTCACGGTGTCCCAGGGTTGTGTGATCCCCTTTGCGACTTTCTGTCAAGCAAAAATCAATGGGGGAAGCCAGATTCGCTTAACGACCGTGTTCCTAACTCAAGAACTGCGGCGATTCACTTAGCAAGGGTGGCAAGGAAGGTCGTAAAATGGAGCAAGGCTCACTTAACAAATACCTCGCTTAGCAAGGTGTATCTGGGGCTCAATTGTGTCGTAAGTAGAGGACCAGCTGTACACCTTCCTTCCTCCCCCCCCCCCCGGCAACTTCTACGCTCTACGTCGGGCGTCTTCCAACTTGGCCCTTTTGTGACTCGTGGACTTCAACTCCCAGAATTCCTCAGCCAGGCAAGCTGCTGAGGAATTCTGGCAGTTGAAGTCCACGAGTCATAAAAGCGCCACGTTGGAAGACCCCTGCTCTACGTCTTGCTTCCACGCATCTAACGGAGAGTCGGGCTTGAATCTCCTCCGACTTAGCCAGGGCGAGACCCAAAAAACGGGGGTCCTCTTACCCGCTTCGATGGCCGGAAGAGTCCAGCGACGTCGGCCACGCTGCTGGGCAGCAGGTCCCCTTGTTGGCACGTCCCCCCTTTGATCACCACGTCCTCCGCCCGATAGAGGGTGTGAGCTTCGGAAGTGGGGTCCGCGGGGGGTTTCAAGTAGTAGCTGCTGTTGTGACTGAGGACAATCAGCCCGCTGGGTGGAGAGAAAAAAGAATGGGATGGTGGATGGTCCCTTCCCCCCCCCCCCGTCTGGCAGGGCTCAGGAGCTCAAGGGGATGCCCTAACAAGAAGCTTTGGGACACCCTGGAGCAGCGTTTCTCATCCTTAGGCAATGGAAGATGCGTGGACTTCCACTCCCAGAATTCTCCAGCGATCTTCTCTCTCTCTCCCCTCCCTCCCTCTCTCCCTCCCTCCCTCCTTCTCCCTCCCTCTCTCCCTTTCTCTTCCTGCCCTCCATCTCTCTCCTTCCCTCCCTCTCTCCATCTCTTTCCCTCCCTCCCTCTCCCTTTTTCTCTCCTTCCCTCCCTCTCTCCCTCTGTCTCCCTTTCTCTCTTTCCCCCCTCTCCCTCCTCCATCTCTCTCCCTCCCTCCCTCCCTCCATCTCTCTCTCTCCCTCCCTCTCTCCCTTTCTCTTTCCCTCCCTCTCTCCCTCCCTCTCTCCCTCCCTCTCCCTCCCTCCCTCCATCTCTCTCCCTCCCTCCCTCCCTCCCTCCATCTTTCTCTCTCCCTCCCTCTCTCCCTTTCTCTTTCCCTCCCTCTCTCCCTCCCTCCCTCTTTCCTCCCTCTATCTCTCCCTCCCTCCATCTCTCTCCCTCCCTCCCTCCATCTCTCTCTCCCTCCCTCCCTCCATCTCTCTCCCTCCCTCCATCTCTCCCTCCCTCCCTCCCTCCACCTCTCTCTCTCTCCCTCCCTCCATCTCTCTCCCTCCCTCCCTCCATCTCTCCCTCCCTCCATCTCTCTCTCCCTCCCTCTCTCCCCCCCACCTTGACTGAGTGATCCACTCAAAATAGACTTTAGAGTGACGTTTCTTAACTTGGCCACTTGAAGATGCGTGGACTTCAATTCCCAGAATTCCCCCCAAAGCTCTGACTGTGGAATTCTGGGAACGGAAGTCCACGCATCTTCCACCGCCAAGTGAAGAGACACTGCTCTCCAATGTGACTGACTTTCAGACATTTGGTCACTGCTTTCTCACGTCCCCTTCGCCTTCCTTTCCTGTGAGCTGAGCAGCTCCAGATCTTCCTTCTGTAGCGGCGATTTTAACCCCGGGGCCAACCTTCACCTCACCTTCACCTCAAAAACCCAGAAAATAGCCAGGCTATTTGAGTCCTTTCTCAAATAAGGTTTGGGTTCACCTCGCCACAGCTGGCATGCAACTGGCAAGCAAAGATCTCGGCCATTTCCTGTGACTTCAACGCAAAAACCACTCAGGCTTGAAACTCTTCATCCCGAGTTCAAACCACAACGGTCCGAATTAAAAATAGCCATCCTAACCGTGCTAAAAGTGCCTCGTGTTGCGGACAGCCCTCCTTGGGTTTGAAAGCCAGGCTCTGAAACTCAAACAGAGCCTTTTTCACCGCATCCACGAAGACCGACTAGCGGTTAGGACACATGATGGAAATTCTTTAATTTCACCAAATATGGACAGGCTGCCCACCAGAGTTTCAAACGAGAAACGGTGAGCATCCTAGACCAAGCTAAGTTACAAAATACGCGGCTAGAAAATTCCTGGAAGCTTGGGCATCAACAGGCACCTAGAGATAAACAACGTTTACACAACATTCAAAAGAGGCAAACAAATGGTTAAAAAGGAAACAAGTAGACCGGAAACACCTCCTCGCCAGCTATCAACACAAAGATAAGCAGGGATTAACACCCGACAAACAATCAAGCAGACAACAATACCCCAATCGAGGAACTACCACCTCAGACAAACAAACTAATAGTAAATGGCAACCTGATTGAAGAACCATCAACAACACTCCCCCAATACTGACAGAAGCCACGACTACACTCCCTTCTACTGCTGATGGTTGGGAAATGAAACGTCTTCAAGAACCAAGGAAACCCCAAATTGTCGTCGTCCTCCTCCTCTTCCTCCTCCTCTCACCACAGCCTTCTAGCACTGATGATGTTATCTAGTTGGGTCATGAAATGTCCGCAAAAAAACCAGCGAGCTTAGAGACCACCAAGGACCCCACAGTCCTCCTCCTCCTCCTCCTCCTCTGGAATGGAATGGAATGGAATAGAAATAACAATAGGAAAGAATAAGAATAAGAATAGAACAAAACAGAACAGAACGAAACATGGAATATGGACTATGGACTATGGAATACGGTATAGAATGGAATGGAATGGAATGGAATGGAATAGAATAGAATAGAATAGAATTAGAATTAGAATAGAATAGAATAGAATAGAATAGAATAGAATAGAATAGAATAGAATAGAATAGAATAGAATAGAATAGAATAGAATAGAATGGAATGGAATGGAATGGAATGGAATGGAATGGAATGGAATGGAATGGAATGGAATGGAATGGAATGGAATGGAATGGAATGGAATGGAATGGAATGGGATGGGATGGGATGGGATGGGATGGGATGGGATGGGATGGGATGGGATGGGATGGGGTGGGATGGGATGGGATGGGATGGGATGGAATGGAATGGAATAGAATGTAGTAGAGTAGAATGAAAAATAGAATAGAATTAAAAATAGAATAGAATAGAATAGAAATAACAATAGGAAAGAATAAGAATAGAACAGAACATGACAGAACATAACGGAACATGGAACATGGAACATGGAACATAGAATAGAATTAAAAATAGAATAGAATAGAATAGAATAGAATAGAATAGAATAGAATAGAATAGAATAGAATAGAATAGAATAGAATAGAATAGAATAGAATTAAAAGTACAATAGAATAGAGTCGAGTAGAATTAAAAATAGAATAGAATTAAAAATAGAATAGAATAGAATAGAATAGAATAGAATAGAATAGAATAGAATAGAATAGAATAGAATTAACAATAGAAAAGAATTAACAATAGGAAAGAATTCGAATTCGAATAGAATAGAATAGAATAGAATAGAATAGAATAGAATAGAATAGAATAGAATAGAATAGAGTAGGAAAGAATAAAATAGCTCTTTGAACTCTAAAATCCTGGAACATTTTTGGCATTTAGTGCCTTCCTAGGTAATGATCTCCTGGTGGCCTCCTTTCCAATTGCTCTCCCTGCTTCTTTCTTCCCCAGTATTTCTTTTTTTTTTTTGAATGGGGCCTGGAACCGTAGCTTGTCCTTTTCGTTTGGGGCTGGCCAACCCCTGGCCCTTTGCCCTCCACTTTCTCCTGACAGACCCATTCCTGGGAATCCTGCAAATCTGGGATGCCTTTGAAGGAGGCTGATGTTTTCCCAGACGTTTGCAGGGGAGGGGAGGCGGAAGAGCTGGGGTGGGGTGGGGGTGGAAATGGAGGCTCGGCTGTTCCTGCATGGAAACCTCCCCCCCCTTTCCATCCCCGGGCGGGAGTCGGCTTCTGCAGGACCCAAAATAGCCCTGCCAGCCACTCTCTTTGGCTGAGCCAAGAATGTTGGCTAGTGCAGTCATCCTTCAGTTATGCAGCCCCACATGGAGAGACCCCCCCCCTTCCTTCTCTCTCACGGGCAGACCTCATTCCGGACTCCTGATGTCAGCCAGACAAGGCCACGGAGAGCCACGGAAATCTCTCTGCTTTCCGTGCACGGCTGGATCTGAATTCAAACCTCGGAGTCGTGCATGGCTGCAAGGCTGATTTCCCTTCCTTTTCGTTGTTGCCCGGAGATGCAAACGCTCCAACGGTTTTATATTGTGTTTTGATAAGGACGGACATGACACATTCCCAGGCGGGCCTCTTCCTAATTTGCAAGGGATGGAGACGGGGCAGAAACATTGATTATTCGGAGCCCTTGCGGCCACTTAAAGCAGCTATTAAGGCCGTAAAGCAGCATTGCCCAGCCTCGACTAATGTGCGGACTTCAACTCCCAGAACTCCCCAAACCAGCGCAGGGGGAATTCTGGGAGTTGAAGTCTCACCAAGTGGTTGGCATTGAGAAATATTGCTTTTACGGCAGGGGTCTTCAAACTTGGCACTTTGAGGACTTTAAGAGGAGTGGACTTCAACTCCCAGAATTCCTCGGCCAGCGTGCCTGGCTGAGGCATTCTGGGAGTTGAAGTCCACAAGTCCTCAAAGGGCCAAGCTTTGAAGGCCTCTGATGTAGACTTTAAGAGGAGTGGACTTCAACTCCCAGAATTCCTCAACCAACATGCCAGGCTGAGGAATTCTGGGAGTTGACGTCCACCATAAATGGGCCAAGTTTGAAGACCTCTGATGTGTACTTTAAGAGGAGTGGACTTCAACTCCCAGAATTCCTCAGCCAGCGTGCCTGAGTGAGGAATTCTGGGAGTTGTAGTCCACAAGTCATCAAAGGGCCAAGCTTTGAAGACCCCTGATATAGACTTTAAGAGGAGTGGACTTGGACTTCCGGTGGCTCCGCGGCGACGGAGGGAGCCTTCCCGGGCTGCCCGCGGCTCAGCTGGTGTTTTTTCGCCCGAAACAGCGCCGATCAGCTGTTCGGGCGAATCTGAAGCCCCCTCCTCGGGAGAAGAGGAGGGGGTGAGCCCCCAGGTGGGGGTTGAGTTCTCCGGGGCCGCCTGAGCTTGGAGCTTGGGCGGCTGAAGGATTGAACTCCCCCGTAGCCTGGGCTGCTCCCAGCTGGCTAGCGTCTCTGCTCCGGACTTCATGGAGCAGAGCCAGGCGTCTGCGACCATCCCTGCTTGAAGGAGAGACTATGAAAGGGAAAGAGCAGGCAGAGCAGTACAAGAGGGAAAGATGAAGAGATGAAGAAGATTTTATTTTACTCTCAAGCTTGATGGACTTTGCTTAAAACTTAAAGTGAAAGTGCGTCACAATTGTAAGTAAAAGATGGCGGCTAAACCTCCCCCTAGAACTTTTCGGAGTGCTGGAAATTCTCCGGTGCAACAACAATCATTGCTGCAGGCGTTGCATTCTCCTGATGTATTGACATCGAAGGATCTTGAAAAACATACCCAGTTAATTTTGGAGTCAATGGGTGTTAAATTTCTACAGATGGAGGAGAAATTGGAGAAATTGGAGCAGAGAATGGAAGAAAGGATGGAACAGAAACTTAGAGAAATGAAGGTAGACATTTTGTCCTCAGTGCAAAAAGTTGCTAAATGTGTGGAGGTGCTGGATGATCAAGTGCAAGATTTGATTCAAAAGAATGCTTTATTAGAAGCAAAAGTATTGGAAATTGAAGATTTAAAAGACAAAATCGACAGTGAACAGAGCTTGGCCCAATTTTACCAGATGCAGTTTGCTGTGAGAATTAGAGGCCTAAAAGAGAATATTAAGGAAGATTTAAAGCAGCTGGTTTCTGAGGCTTTTGAGGGAGTATTGAACCATCCAGCATCTGAATTAAAACAAGGTATGGACAAAGTGTTCCGTGTGAATTCGTGGATTGCTAAACAGAGAAAGTTGCCTAGAGATGTGGTGGTTTATTTTGTAAAAAGGGAAATTAGAGATGAAGTTATACAAGCTGCCTACGATACCAAAGTTGTGATTGCTGGTCAACAAGTTTTGGTTCTAAAAGAAATTCCTCCAAAGATTTTAAAGAGAAGGAAGGATTTTATATTTCTTGTGCAAGAGCTCAAGCAAAGAGATATAAGGTTCAGATGGGAGATCCCAGCTGGGTTGAGCTTCATGTATGATGGCAAAAGGTACTGTTTGAGTAATGTGAAGCAAGCGCATGATTTTTATAATAATGTCTTGAAAGTAACCCCATCAACACTTCTGGAAGCTGCAGAGGGATCTGGAGAAGGAGAACATCATGAGGATGAAGATGCACAGATAGACGAGAAGGGTACAGGAGGAGTTCAAGCTGCAACTCTTTTGGATGATCTTAGAGAACAGAGGGTGACGCGTGCTGCCTTAAAACGCTCAAAAAAGGAAAAAAAATAAGACCAGTAGAAATCTATGGAACTTCCACAAAATATTTATAGTTAAGTGGTAGTTGTGTTTTTTTTTAAAAAAAAAAAGTTTTGGGATGCTATGTATGGTAATAGATTTTTTTTTTTTAATTTGGAATTAATGGATAACTTACTACAGAGGAAGAGGAAGAAAGTTTTGTGGGTTAATGTGGGTTAATTTGTGTAAGAACTATTTATTAATGTGCAAATGAGAATATGTTAAGGTAATAGTGAATTGTGGAAGAACATAGATGGGAATGATGCTAGTTTTCTTTTATTTTAGTTTTTTATATATATTTAGTATTATTAAGGATTGGTTTACTATATACAAGCTAGAGAGTGATGGATTTTAGAGTTTATAATTGTTAGTATATGATTGTTTATGATTGCCTTTTAGATATATACCTTGTATTTTGCTCTGGGAAGTGGGGGGGGGGGGAGGGGGGAGGAGGGGAAGTGGAGGGGGGGAGGTAGGGGAGGGAGGAGGGGGAGGGGGTAGGGGGGAGGTAGGGAGGGGAGGAGGGAGGGGGAAGGGGGGTTTTTTTAAAGGAAAATTGTATTTTATAAAACTTTTCAATAAAAAAAAAAAAAAAAAAAAAAAAAGAGGAGTGGACTTCAGCTGCCAGAATTCCTCAGCCAGGCACGCTGGCTGAGGAATTCTGGGAGTTGAAGTCCACAAGTCATCAAAGGGCCAAGTTTGAAGACCCCTGCTTTACGGCCTCAATTAGGTCCTTTAAGTAACTGAATTCTGGGAATTGAAGTCCACCCACCTTAAAGTGCTCAAGGTTGAGAAATGTTGCCTAAGGAAATAAAGATAGGACTCGGGGTGCCATAATAGCAGGCTTCCAATATCTTTGCCACAAAGAAGTGGGGGGAGGGGTCCACCTATCCTCCAAAGCACCCGAAGTCCAGGACAAGAAACAATGGATGGAAACTAAATCAAGGAGAAAAGCAACCTGGAATTAAGGAGAAACTTCCTGACAGTGAGGACAATCAACCAGGGGAACTGCTCGCCACCAGAAGTTGTGGGTGCTGCAAAACTGGAGGCTTTTAAGAAGAGACTGGACAGCCATTTGCCTGAAATGGTACAGGATCTCCTGCATGAGCAGTGGGTTGGACTAGAAGACCTCCGGGGACCCTTCCAACTCTGTTCTTCTGTATTGCTTTCTTACCTGAAGCCGGAGCAGGTCGTGAGCACCACCCAGGAATCCAGGTGTCCTCGGACGTAGCCGTGAAAATAACACCATTCCTGGAAAAATGCAGACAGTCCTCAACGTACGACCACAACAACATTACCGCTGCTAAGCCAGACAGCCATTGAGTCAGTTTTGTCCCGTTTTACGACCTTCCTGGCCACGACCGTTGGGTCGTTAAGCAAACCCGGCTTCCCTCGTTGACTCTGCTCGTCAGAAGGTCGCCAAAGGGGAAATCACGTGACCCACCCACCCCCCAGGGACGCTGTGACCGTCGCAAATCCGCGCCGGTGGCCAGGCGTCTGAATTTTGATCATGTGACCCTGGGGAATGCGGCAACGAACAGTCATAAGTGTGAACGACGGGTCATTAGGCGCTCGTTTCGCTGCCGTTAACTTTGGAACAGCCACTAAACGGCCCGTCGTAAGTCGAAGACCAGCAATTCTTCGCTGGGTAAGATGGTGGCGAGCTTTGCCTGCAGAATCCCTCAGGATTTCTCTAGAGCATCTGAAGGCTGATTAAAATTAATCATCAAGCTAATTTCATCCCAGCTGATTGTTTGTTTTTCATCCCAGCTGATTGTTGATCATTTGAACTAATTCCATTTTAAGGGCGCTGGAGCACAACGCCGCATCTCAAACGGCTGACAACTAAAAATAATCTCGGCTGTATTTACTCGTCTCTTCCACGGAGTCCCTGGCTTTGACAGCTCGCAAGGAATGACTCCGAGAACTCTGCTCCTTGCCCAAAGTTGGGTGTACGCATCTTGTTAAGCCAAGGGTCCACGGAGATTCCCCGTCCTCCAGGTCAGGGTTGTCCCAAAGGTGGTTTTTTCCAACTGGACCTTCTTGGGGTTGTTGTTTTTTTTTACCTTGAAGGCGTTTCACTTCTCATCCCAGAAGCTTCTTCGGTTCTGAGTGAACGGTGGAGGATGGAAGGGTTTATATTCTTGGCCGTCATCTGGTCGTTCGTACTCAAACCGAGAGTCGTTGTGGCCCCTTGGGAGATTTACCGGTGCCCTGAATAGTGCAAATGGCTGGGGGGACCTTCTTGGAATTGCTGAGTGGTCTGCGTTGTAAACACAATCCTTGTGACTCTCCCAACGGGCCCTGCATCCAATCCAAAGAAAATTCCCAGCCGGAGCTCCTCAACCACAGACGGAGCAGAGAACAACAAATGAAGCAACGTTGTCGTTCCGTACGTTGCCCGAAATCTGAAACCGCTCGAGAGGATTTTCAAACCACACAATGTGTGTGCGTGCTTTAAACCCAAGGGTTCACTAAGGCAGAAGCTTGTCCACCCTGAGAATTAAACACCCAGGCACAAGCGGAGCAATGTGATTGATTGATTGATTGATTGATTGATTGATTGATTGATTGAATTTATATACCGCCCTATTCCCGAAGGACTCAGGGCGGTTCACAGGGCAAGTTAAAAACAATACAAAAAGAGAGAATAAAATAAGATTAAATTAATACAAGCCCACATATATATGCAGTACAAGACGGGAAGTCCACATTCTGGACAGAGGGGACCGCTGGTTTGGAAGAGGGGTTAAAGAGCCCATCTCTAGGTTAAAATTGAACAGCCCTCCCTCAACAGAAGGGGGGGATACGACACACAAACACAGACACGCAGACACACCCATCTTTTGTTTACAACACAGTCCGTTCAGGAGTTCCAAGGAGGCTCCACACCCGTTTGCACTACTCAGGTGATCCCGAGGACACAGATGAATCTCCAAGTGGCCTCAACGATTCTCAGAAAGAGGACCAACGACCAGATGACTGCAAGGAATATGCCTCCTTCCATCCTCCACCATTCAGCCAGAACCGAAGAAAGCTTCTTAGATGAGAAGCGAAACCTCTTCGTTGGGAAAAAAAAAAAACCGAGAAAGTTTCGTTGGCTCTTGGGGAAAAAAAAAATCACCTTTCTTAAGGAAGGGAGAGAAAACAAGAGATAATTTACAATCTGGCAGCGGCGGTTTTAAACGGGTGGCCTTTCCCCTTTCCTCAGCCGCCACGTGCCCAAATCGATTCCCGAAAGTCGCATCAAATCGTTGCCTTTCCCCTCTCGTCTCCCCGACCTACTGAAATAAGATTTTCCCGGAAAAAGCTAATTAACCCATCGGATTTTTAAAACAAAGAATGCATTTGTGCGAGCAGAAGGGAACGGAGAACACAAGACTCGAACAAAGTCAAAGGCTGATTTTGAACATCAGCTGGATAATTTCTTCCTCTTTTTTGACTCAAGGCTGCAAAAGCCATTGTCCAAGCGTGTCGGACACGCTCACAAAAACGCTTTGCATCCAGGCACGGTCCAGGAAGCTTACATTTTCCAGATGAATGGCTCTTAACGATACTGAATTAAAATTCAAACTCAGTCCCGGAAGGATTCTGAGCTGCTTGTGGACAGGCGGAAGCACGGGGGTTAAGAGTGAAAACCACACTTCGAGGCTAGTTAACATGGTGTTGCGGTGCATTCGTGCAAATACAGCTAGTCCTCGGCTTATCTCCACGACTGAGGCTCCAACTTTCCCTTGCTAAGCGAGTTAAGGGAGTTCTGTCCCATTTTACGACCTTCCTCACCAGGGTCGTTAAGTGAGTCACCGCAGGGTGATAAGCTACTAACCGGGTCATTAAGTGAATCGGGCTTCCCCCTTGACTTTGCTCGCCGGAAGGTGGCAAAAGGGGGATTGTGTGACAAACACCCCCTGCGGACGCGGCGACCGTCATAATTGCGAGTCAGTTGCCGGGCATCTGAGCGGCGACGGTCGTTAAGTGTGGAAAACGGTCCTAAGTCCCTTTTTTCCAGTGCCGTCATAACTTTGATCACTAAATGAACCATCGTAACTCGAGGACGGTTATGACCACAGTTAACAACCCTGGCCAGAAAAGTTGTAAAACGGGACAAAACCCGTTTGACAAACGTCTCGCTTAGCGAAGATAATTTATGTCGCTAAGCGAGAGGTTTGTCAAATGAAGTTTTGTCCCGTTTTACAACTTTTCTGGCCAGGGTTGTTAAGTGAATCACTGCAGTTCTCAGATTAATAACAACTGTTGTTAAGTGACTCCGGCTTCCCCCATTGACGCTGCTGCTGGTCGGAAGGTCGCAAAAGGGGGATCCCGTAAGCCCAGGGACACAGCAGCCGTCATAAATATGAGTCAGTTGCCCAGTGGCTATGTTTCGATCATGTGACCACGGAGGGCGCTGCAGCGGTTGTGTGAAGAAATGGTCGCAAGTCCCTTTTTTCAGCGCCGTTGTAACTTTGAACGGTCACTGAATGAATGAATGAAAGTGGGGAACCACCCATCAAATCATTTGTTTTCCCAAAACGCTTCGCGCCATTGGCTCAACCTGGCTGCGCTTTACCCCCCATCTGATCTGCGGCTTCACAAAATGCCCCCTACTCACGGTGTGGTTGGGGGAGACGGTCACGGGCTGCCCATCTTCAGTGTAATGTATCTCGGCATAATCCGGAGACAGAAACCTGGGGGGGACAAGGGGGGGAGGGAGAGAAGGTGGGATCAGGAAGGGGCAAGGAGGACCGGACCTCCCCTGAGCTCTGGCCTTCATCTCAGGGTTGACGTGCTCCAAGCTCAGGCAGAGACTCCGAAGCCCATCGCCCTCGCCCTGCCCAAGATGGCTGAAGGATAAAGGTTTTGGGAAGGCTGGCAGGGAGGGGGAAGGGTCCGATCAGCTAAGAGGAACGCAGATGGGCTGCTCACGAGATGGGCAGCCGCATAAGATGGATAGATGGATAGATGGATGGATAGATGATAGATAGATAGATAGATAGATAGATAGATAGATAGATAGATAGATAGATAGATGAGAGATAGAAGAGATAGATAGATAAATAGATAGATAGATAGATAGATAGATAGATAGATAGATAGATAGATAGATAGATAGATAGATAGAAGAGATGAGATAGATAGATAGATAGATAGATAGATAGATAGATAGATAGATGATAGATGAGAGATAGTAGATAGATAGATAGAAGAGATGAGATAGATAGATAATAATAATAATAATAATATAAAGTTGGAAGGGACCTTGGAGGTCATCTAGTCCAACCCCCTGCTCAGGCAGGAAACCCTATACCATTTCAGGCAAATGGCTGTCCAGTCTCTTCTTAAAAACTTCCAGTGTTGGAGCATTCACAGCTTCTGGAGGCAGGTTGTTCCACTGGTTAATTGTTCTAACTGTCAGGAAGTTTCTCCTTAGTTCTAGGTTGCTTCTCTCCTTGACTAGTTTCCATCCGTTGCTTCTTGTCCTGCTTTCAGGTGCTTTGGAGAATAGCTTGATTCCCTCTTCTTTGTGGTAGCCCCTGAGATATTGGAAGACTGCTATCATGTCACCTCTCACCCTTCTCTTCATTAAACTACACATACCCAATTCCAGCAACCGTTCCCTATATGTTTTAGCCTCCAGCCCCCTAATCATCTTGGTTGCTCTTCTCTGTACCCTTTCTAGAGTCTCGACATCTTTTTTACATCGTGGTGACCAAAACTGGATGCAGTATTCCAGGTGTGGCCTTATCAAGGCCTTGTAAAGTGGTATTAGTACTTCACTTGATCTTGATTCTCTCCCTCTGTTAATGCAGCCTAGCACTGGGTTGGCTTTTTTGGCAGCTGCAGCACACGGCTGGCTCCTATTGAAGTGATTGTCCACTAGGACTCCGAGATCTCTCTCACAGCTACTACTATTGAGCAAGGTACCACCTATACTATACCTCTGCATTTGATTTTTCCTGCCTAAATGCAGAACCTTACTTTTTTCACCACTGAATTTCATTTTGTTAGATAGTGCCCAGTGTTCGAGTCTGTCCAGATCCTCCTGTATCTTAAGCCTCTCTTCTGGAGTATTGGCTATTCCTGCCAGCTTGGTGTCGTCTGCAAATTTGATGAGTTCCCCATCTATCCCCTCATCCAAATCGTTGATGAAGATATTGGATAGATAGATAGATAGATAGATAGATAGATAGATAGATAGATAGATAGATAGATAGATAGATAGATAGATAGATAAGAGATAGATAGATAGATGAGAGATAGAAGAGAGGAGATGAGATGAGATGAGATAAATAGATAGATAGATAGATAGATAGATAGATAGATAGATAGATAGATAGATAGACAGACAGACAGAGAGGAAATTTCCTCCTTAGTTCCAGGTTGGATCTGCTGCCTCTGAGGGGCTCCAGACTCTCCTTCCTCCAAGCCCCCCAGGTTGGAGGAGAACTGACCCAGGGCAGTGGGGAGGGGCACTGCCACTCTGTCTGGCCTCCTCCTATTGCAGGAATGCAAGAGGCCAGGACTGTCTTTGCAAAGGCGCAAAGCAACACAACAAACCCACAGCCAACTTGGCCGGCGAAGACAGCCGAGGGATGCCTTAAATGGCAGAGGGACGCCGGCCTCTTGTTATCACGAGGCAGGCACCAGGGCGGTTTGCGCAGCGGCCGGGAAAGCAGGCGTGCGTTGGGCATGACTCACACAACCCCTTTGCGCCTCGCCAGCCCTTGTTGTATGAACTCATCCTTGTGGCTGTGTCGCCAGACAAGAATATGAGAGAGAGAGACAGAAAGAGAGAGAGGCAGAAAGAGAGAGAGAGAGAGAGAGATGGAGGGGGCTTCAAGTCTCCTTCCTCCCTCCCTCATGAGCCTGTGTGTCTGGAGAGGCAACCGCAAGGATGAGTTCATACAACCAGGCCTGGCCATCCGATTCCCCCCACTTAGCCACGGGGGGCTCTGGGTCCCGCTTTGCAAAACAGGTGAGGATTTTGCACCCAACGCAGCTCAGATGGGGGAACGTTCCCAATTTGGCTCATTAAGAAAATCTGCTACTTATTGGGCACCGAGAAAAGTTCCTGCTGGGAGCATATATAGCCCCCCCGGGGGCCTTGGGGCTCTCTGAGCTGGGTGGTTTCCTTGCAGACGTCTCATGACCCAGCTATTGCTAAGCACATTGGTTTGTGCTTAAATTGTAAGCCGCCCTGAGTCTTCGGAGAAGGGCGGGATATAAATGGGATTAAAATAAATAAAATAAAATAAAAAATAAAACTAGGGAACATCATCAATGCTAGAAGGGAGTGGGGTTTGCAGAGGAGGAGGAGGAGGAGGAGGAGGAGGAGGAGGAGGACGACGACGACGACAACTGTGGGGTCCTTGGTGTACTCTGAGCTGGGTGGTTTCCTTGCAGACGTCTCATGACCCAGCTGGGGAACATCATCAGCAGTAGAAGAGTGGGGTTTGCAGGGAGGAGGAGGAGGAGGAGGATGACGACAACGACGACGACGATGACTACTTTGGGGTCCTTGGTGCTCTCTGAGCTTGGTGGTTTCCTTGCAGACGTTTCATGACCCAACTAGGCAACATTATCAGTGCTAGAAATGAGGGGGGCTTGCAGGGAGGAGGAGGAGGAAGAGGAGGAAGAGGAGGAGGAGGAGGAGGAGGAGGATCGTGGGGTCTTTGGTGCTCTCTGAGCTGGATGGTTTCCTTGCAGACGTTTCAGGACCCAACTAGGGAACATCATCAGTGCCAGAAAGGGGAGGAGGAGGAGGAGGAGGAGGAGGAGGAGGAGCATGAAGACGATGACTTTGAAGTCCCTGGTACCCTCTGAGCTGGGTGGTTTTCTTGCGGACCTTTCATGACCCAACTAGGGAACATCATCAGTGCTAGAAGGGAGGGGGGTTTGCAGAGAAGAAGAAGAAGAAGAAGAAGAAGAAGAAGAAGAAGAAGAAGAAGAAGAAGAAGAAGAAGAAGAAGAAGAAGAAGAAGAAGAAGAAGAAGAAGAAGAAGAAGAAGAAGAAGAAGAAGAAGAAGAAGAAGAATCTGGGGTCCTTGGTGCTCTCTCAGCTGGGTGGTTTCCTTGCAGACGTTTCATGACCCAACTAGGGAACCTCATCAGAGCCAGAAGGGAGGGGGGTTTGCAGGGAGGAGGAGGAGGAGGAGGAGGACTGTGGGGTCCTTTCTTGTGCTAGTTTTTAAGTGAATCACCGCAGTTGATAAGTTGAGGTAACACGGTCGTTAAGCGAATCCGGCTTCCCCCATTGACGTTGCTTGTCGCAAAGGGGGATGCTGCGACCCCGGGGATGCTGCGACCGTCGTAAATAGGAGCCACGTATCAAGCATCCGAACGCAAATCAGGTGGCGGCGGGGGGGAGGGGGGGAGCGCCGCAACAGCCACTAATTACGAAGAAGCGTCGCGAGTCCCTTTTTTCCCAGTGCCCTTGTTGACTTCGGACGGTCACTAAGCGAACAGTCGTAAGTCGGAGCCTGCCTGTATGGCAGGACAATATTTGGGCCTCGCTGCTTTCGTGGTTTTCCCGTCACTACTGTTGCGGAGGTGGCTCTGGCTGCAAACAAGGCCGGCTCCCCTTTCCAAACACGCTTGGCATTCTGAAGAGCCCCCACCCCTCTTTATATCCAGGGAGGTCTCTTCCCAGACAGCAGCAGAAGCAGAAGAAGCCCCCCCCCCAGTGATCTCAGGCTGAATCAAGCCATCCTCTCCCATCTGCCTGGTCTCTCTCAACAGCTCGGCCGGGACAGGCCCCCACGTCAGCTCATCCGCTGACAAATGGCTTCCTGATGTTGGACTGGACAATAAAATGCAAAGCAGCAGACCAGGAGATTAATCAGAAGCAGGGAGGGAGGGAAGGAGAAAGAGGGAGGGGGGAGAGAGAGAAAGACAGAGAGATAGGGAGGGACAGAGATAGAGAGAAAGAGGCAGGGAAAGAGAAAGAGAAGAGAAAAAGAGGGAGGGAGGGAGGGAGGGAAGGAGGGAGGGAAAGAAAGAAAGAAAGAAAGAAAGAAAGAAAGAAAGAAAGAAAGAAAGAAAGAAAGAAAGAAAGACAGACAGACAGACAGAAAGAAAGAAAGAAAGAAAGAAAGAAAGAAAGAAAGAAAGAAAGAAAGAAAGAAAAGGGAAGGAAGGAAGAGAGAGAGAGAGAGAGAGAAAGAGAAAGAAAGAAAGAAAGAAAGAAAGAAAGAAAGAAAGAAAGAAAGAAAAAAGAAAGAAAGAAAGAAAGAAAGAAAGAAAGAGAAAGAAAGAAAGGGGAAGGAAGGAAGAAAGAAAGAAAGAAAGAAAGAAAGAAAGAAAGAAAGAAAGAAAGAAAGAAAGAAAGGAGGGAGGGAGGGAGGGAGAGAGAATGAGGGAAAAAGAAAAGATAGGAGACAGAGAGAAAGAGAGAAAAAGAAAGAGAGAGAGAGAGAAAGAGAAAGAAAAAGAGAGAGAGAGAGAGCGAGAGTGAGAGAAAGAAAGAGAGAGAGAGAGAGAGAGAAAGAAAAAGAGAGAAAGATGGATGGACTTCAATTTTCCAGCATTCCCTAAGTAGGATGTTTTAAAGTGTTTGGACTTTAATTCCCAGAATTCCACAGCCAGGACTCTTTGAGTGGACATCTACTCCCAAAATTCCCCAACCATCTTTAAAAGATGGCTGGACGTCAACTCCCAGCATTCCCCAGTCAGCCTGAATTCCCGAGTTGAAGTCCAGACATCTTAAAGTAGCCAAGGTTAAAAAAAACAAAAACAAAAAACGACGCTCTATGGCAGGGGTCTTCAAAGCTTGGCCCTTTGAGGACTTGTGGACTTCAAATCCCAGAATTCCTCAGCCAGGCACGCTGGCTGAGGAATTCTGGGAGTTGAAGTCCACTCCTCTTAAAAGTCTATATCGGGGGTCTTCAAAGCTTGGCCCTTTGAGGACTTGTGGACTTCAAATCCCAGAATTCCTCAGCCAGGCATGCTGGCTGAGGAATTCCGAAAGTTGAAGTCTACTCCTCTTAAAGTCTATATCGGGGGTCTTCAAAGCTTGGCCCTTTGATGACTTTTGGACTTCAACTCCCAGAATTCCTCAGCTGGGCACGCGAGCCCGGCTGAGGAATTCTGGGAGTTGAAGTCCACTCCTCTTAAAGTCTCTATCAGGGGTCTTCAAAGCTTGGCCCTTTGAGGACTTGTGGACTTCAAATCCCAGAATTCCTCAGCCAGGCACGCTGGCTGAGGAATTCTGGGAGTTGAAGTCCACTCCTCTTAAAAGTCTATATCGGGGGTCTTCAAAGCTTGGCCCTTTGAGGACTTGTGGACTTCAAATCCCAGAATTCCTCAGCCAGGCACGCTGGCTGAGGAATTCCGAAAGTTGAAGTCTACTCCTCTTAAAGTCTATATCGGGGGTCTTCAAAGCTTGGCCCTTTGATGACTTTTGGACTTCAACTCCCAGAATTCCTCAGCTGGGCACGCGAGCCCGGCTGAGGAATTCTGGGAGTTGAAGTCCACTCCTCTTAAAGTCTCTATCAGGGGTCTTCAAAGCTTGGCCCTTTGATGACTTTTGGACTTCAACTCCCAGAATTCCTCAGCTGGGCACGTGAGCCCGGCTGAGGAATTCTGGGAGTTGAAGTCCACAAGTCATGAAAGGGCCAAGCTTTGAAGACCTCTGCTCTATGGGAAGGAGGTCAGCTTTTTACCAATGCGGGTAACTTCCAAAGAAGAGGGGGGAAACTTCAGCTCCCAGAATCCCCCAGCCAGCCTGCTCTTTGGCCTCTCTTTCCCGCCAGACTCTTTTTCTTTGGGAGGATCGGGCACGGAAGACGAGTTAACCGGTTGATTTCAGGGGTTTCCGCAGATTGAGGGGCGTTCGCTGAATCCGCTGCAGGATTGGGAGTTTCTTGGGGGGCTAAAATCGGAGTCAGGCCAGGCAGAGGATTCATCCCGTTGCTTTTTGCAGACATATATTTATATTTGGTCTGCCCAGATGTTATTGCAAGCTAAACCAATTTCCTTTCGGCGCTTGCAAAAAAAAAAAACCCGCAGGCTTCTCGGAAAGTTGCCCCCAAGTGCTCTACCTCCCCACCCCCACCCCCCACCCCTGTCTAGGGAAAAAAAAGAATAACCCACATTCCAGCTTTGTCAAAACAAGCCATCGGTGGGCGTGGGGTGGTTTGACATATTTTATTTCCCCCTTTTTCAGGGGAAAAGAAATAGAACAAAAGCTTTCCTTTGATTCTTTCTAAGAATCTGGGCTGTAAATGAGAGGGAAAGGGCAGGGCCACTCTGGATGGAATTTGGCTGTCCTCGGCTAAAGAAGAACCTCCACAGCCGGGTGCAGTCAACCTCGGTAGGGCTACAACTCTGGGCCCAGCATTGGACGGTCCGTTCAAATTAATTTGATTCTTAATGTAAAATCGATCAGCCGATCGAAAATTGAAAATTGAGCTAGTAGTGCAATTCAACAATAAACAACGTCTGACAGATGTTCACAAGAACACTTACTGGTTTCTTTCCAGGACCAGAACAAGTTCCTTGCCCTCCACCGTCACTGCAACCTCTCCACGATCAGGGGACGGAGCCTGCATTTTAAAAAAAAAAAAAAAGAGAGAGAGAGAGAGAGAGAGAGAGAGAGAGAGAGAGAGAGAGATTAAAATTGTAAGTACAGCTCTGTGGCTTGGCACAAATTAGAGTAGAGTAGAGTAGAATGGAATGGAATATAGAAAAAGAATAGAATAGAATAGAATAGAATAGAATAGAATAGAATAGAATAGAATAGAATAGAATAGAATAGAATAGAATAGAATAGAATAGAATAGAATAGAAAAAGAATAGAATAGAATAGAATAGAATAGAATAGAATAGAATAGAATAGAATAGAATAGAATAGAATAGAATAGAATAGAATAGAATAGAATAGAATAGAATAGAATAGAATAGAATAGAATAGAATAGAATAGAATAGAATAGAACAGAATTATAGGATAGGATAGGATAGGATAGGATGGGATGGGATGGGATGGGATGGGATGGGATGGGATGGGATAGGATAGGATAGAAGAAGGAGAAGGAGAAGGAGAAGGAGAAGGAGAAGAAGAAGAAGAAGAAGAAGAAGAAGAAGAAGAAGAAGAAGAAGAAGAAGAAGAAGAAGAAGAAGAAGAAGAAGAAGAAGAAGAAGTAGTAGTTGGAAGGGACCTTGGAGGTCATCTAGTCCAACCCCCTGCTCAGGCAGGAAGCCCTATCCCATTTCAGACAAATGGCTGTCCAGTCTCTCCTTAAAAACCTCCAGTGTTGGAGCATTCAGAGCTTCTGGAGGCAGGTTGTTCCACTGGTTAGTTGTTCTCCCTGTCAGGAAGTTTCTCCTTAGTTCTAGGTTGCTTCTCTCCTTGATTGGTTTCCATCCGTTGCTTCTTGTCCTGCCTTCAGTAATGACTGACTCCAAAATACAGCTAGTCCTCGACTTAACCACAGTTCATTTAGTGACCATTCAAAGTTACAACATCACTTTAAAAAAGTGATTTACGACCCTTTTTCATACTTACAGTGCAGCATCCCCGTGGTGCACGGGATTTACGCTGGGATGCTCGGCAACTGGTTCACATTTATGACGGTCGCAGCGTCCCTGTGTGTGTGTGTGTGTGTGTGTGTGTGTGTGTGTGTGTGTGTGTCACGTGATCCCCATTTTGCCCCTTTCTGACGAGCAAGTCAATGGGGGAAGCCGGATTCACTTAACAACTGTGTTCCCAACATATCAACTACAGTGATTCACTTAATGACCATGGCGGAGAACAGTCATAAAATGGGGCAAAATTTCACTTAGCAAGTGTCTCACCTAGTGGCAAAAACGTTTTGGGCTCCATTGTGGTCATATGTCGAGGACTAACCTGCACCCAGCTTTTTGCTAGAGGCATTTAGCAGAAATAGATCTCTGGAAAATGAGATTTCAAAAAAAGAGGATACGGATGATTTTATTTGCAACTGCCGCGTTTTTCTCCCAGATTCACTTAGCAAGTGTCTCACCTAGTGGCAAAAACGTTTTGGGCTCCATTGTGGTCATATGTCGAGGACTAACCTGCACCCAGCTTTTTGCTAGAGGCATTTAGCAGAAATAGATCTCTGGAAAATGAGATTTTTTAAAAAAAGGATACGGATGATTTTATTTGCAACTGCCGCCTTTTTCTCCCAGATTCTGCAAAGGGAGACTTTTGATGCAGGGTTTAATTAGGACGAAGACAACGATCGGTGTTTACGTATGCCAGTTGGTGTTCATGCTGTTCACGGATGCTCTCTGCATCCGTGAACAGCAACTAGCAGTCAGATACATGCCGACAACTGCTTAATTGCACAAACCATGGACAGACTTCACCATAGTTTCGACTGGGAAGCTGTGAGCATCCTAGACCAAGCCAAGTTCAACAAAGACTGCGAGAGAATTCCTCGAAGCAGTCAGACAAATTGGACATCAACAGGCACGTAGAGATGAACAACGTTTACCCGCCGTTCCAGGGAGAGGAGGATCAAAGCGCTGGAAAGGAAACAAAAGGACCAAAATGTTTCCTTGCCAGCAATCGGCACGCAGATAAGCGGAGAGGAACACCAAAATTAGATCAACAGTCAAGAAGGAAAGGATAACCCCAACCAAGCAACTGCCCTCCTCCTCCTCCAACCCCTCTCCACAAACCCTACTCCCTTCTAGATGTTACCTAGTTGGGTCATGAAACGTCTGCAAGAAAAACACCCAGCTCAGAGAGCCCCAAGGACCCCACAGTCGTCGTCCTCCTCCTCCTCCTCCTCCTCCTCCTCCTCCTCCTCCTCCTCCTCCTCCTCCTCCTCCTCCTCCTCCTCCGCAAACCCTACTCCCTTCTAGATGATGTTACCTAGTTGGATCATGAAACGTCTGCAACAAAAACACCCAGCTCAGAGAGCACCAAGGACCCCACAGTCTTCCTCCTCCTCCTCCTCCTCCTCCTCCTCCTCCTCCTCCTCCTCCTCCTCCTCCTACTCCTCCTACTCCTACTCCTCCTCCTCCTCCTCCTCCTCTCTACAAACCCTACTCCTTTCTAGATGACGTTACCTAGTTGGGTCATGAAACGTCTGCAAGAAAAGCACCCAGCTCAGAGAGCCCCAAGGACCCCACAGTCCTCCTCCTCCTCCTCCTCCTCTCCGCAAACCCTACTGCCTTCTAGATGATGTTACCTAGTTGGATCATGAAACGTCTGCAACAAAAACACCCAGCTCAGAGAGCACCAAGGACCCCACAGTCTTCCTCCTCCTCCTCCTCCTCCTCCTCCTCCTCCTCCTCCTCCTCCTCCTCCTCCTCTCCGCAAACCCTACTCCTTTCTAGATGACGTTACCTAGTTGGGTCATGAAACGTCTGCAGGAAAAACACCCAGCTCAGAGAGCACCAAGGACCCCCCCACACCAGAACAGTTTTCTCCTGCCATATAGACTGTGAAGAGACTCCGAAGATGCTCATCCACAGCCACCCTCTGCATCCCACAGAAGGCCCAACAATGGCCTGCACATCCTGGGAGCCCAACCCCAATTCCCTCACAGGCACCGTGATGTCACGTCACACGGGATGAGCTTCGTTCCAACGCAACCGCCCACCGCCGGTCCCGCAATCCCAGTCAATGGCAAAGCCGAGTTCATGAGATGGCCGTGTGTACGCAGGCCGTCCCCAAAGTCCGTCCACAACTGACACACACCCCAAAAAATTTCCCTTGCTAAGCAAAGACAATTATTAAGGGATGTTTGCCCCATTTTACGACCTTCGTTGCCACAGTTGTTAAGTGAATCCCTGCAGTTGTTAAATGAGTCACACGGTCGTTAAGCGAATCCGGCTTCCCCCCATTGACTTTGCTTGTCAGAAGGTCGCAAAAGGGGATCGCGGGAAAACCCCCCACAGGGACACCGCGACCATCATAAATAAATGGAATTAAAATAAATAAAATAAATAAATAAATAAATGCGAGTCAATCGCCAATTGCCCGAATTATGACTGTGTGACCCTACAACGGACGCTGCGACGGTTGTATGAAAAAAGCGTCATAAGTCACTCGTTTCCTTTCTGTTGTCTTGGAACAGTCACTCAAGGAATGTGGTCGTAAGCCGAGGACCACCAGTATAACAGGCAAAGCCAAACCAAGGAATTCTATTATTATGGGTGAAAGTGACGTTATGCTTTGCACCAACCTGACAATACAGATAGTCCTCTATTTACAGCCGTTCATTTAGGGACCGTTTGAAGTTATAGCGGCACTAAAAAAAAGCGACTTAGGGGCCTTTTACAGACTTACGACCATCGCAGCATCCCCAGGGTCCCATGATTTGCATTCAGACGCTGGGTAACCGACTCACATTTATGACGGTCGCAGAGTCCCCGGGGGTCACGCGATTCCCCCTTTTGCGACCGTCCGACAAGCAAAGTCAATGGGGGAAGCCGGGTTCACTTCACGCCCGGGTTCCTAACTTAACGACTGCACGATTCGCTTAACCACGGTGGCGAGAAAGGTCGTAAAATGGGGCACCATTTCACTTAGCAAATTTCTCCCTTCGCAACGTAAATTCCGCGCTTCAGTTGTGGCCGTAAGTCAAGGACCACCTGTTCTGGCCCGGAGGGAAAGGGAGGAGCAAGGAAATGTACGTGCGCACGTGCGCACACACACGCGCACGCATGCGCAAAAGGGGCGCACGCACAACGGTGGCACTGGTGGCGGCGCAAACATGCCGCTAGCCCCTGCACGGCGGCACCAGTGCCAGCTATCGTCGCAGCCTGGTGGCCAACAGGCCACGGACCGGTACCAGGCCACGGCCCACAGGTTGGGGACCCTCGCCCTAAATGGCCGACAAGGAGCAATGCTGGCTTTGCCGGTGTTGTGAAGGCACAAAATAAATCCCCCACAAAAGGTCACACGAACCCCGCTGTTCTAGCCCCTCGGTGTTGGCGTTCCCTTGGCTGCCCGAAGAATTTTTTCCGAATTTTCCCAGGGAATCTGGGTTTCCTTCGCCAAGAGAACTTTCCGCCTGACAATAAAGAAGGCAAACATTCCGGATAAACGCACGGCAACCGCACTGGGGTCCACCTTCGCCCTGCTTTCCCAGCGGCTGCCATGGCCGCGGATTCCCCACGTGTCAGCCACACAAAGGAGAAAAATGTGGTGTGACATTTCGTGGCGTCTCCACGCCAGATTCACCCCACCTGCGAGGATGAGACGGGGTTGTGCGAACTCTCTACTCTACGCAAACTGTCCTTGACTTACGACGGTGCGGGAGGCCGCAGACTGGGCCCAAAATAACCAAAGAAAACCAGACCGTAATAAATAAGATCATAAAATAAAGTACAATAAAATAAAGCAATAAGAGTAACGCATAATAAATAATAAAATAAAAATAAACAAGGTAAAATGGAAACTGAAATGAAATGAGAAAAATCAAAATCAAATACAAAATAAAAAGAACAAAAAATAATAAAATAAAACAAAAATAAATAAAATGAAAACTAAAATAAAATAATAGAATAAAAATAAAATAAAATAATAATAAAAATAATAATAAAATAAATAAAGATAAAGATAAAATAAAAACTAAAATGAAATAAAAATAAAATAAAAACTAAAAAAAATAAAATGAAAATAAGATAAAATGAAAACTAAATTTAAATAAAATAAAATACACTAGAATAAAAATAATAAAAGAGGAAATAAAATAATAATAGTAAATAAAATAAAAAATAAATAAAATAAAATAAAATACACTAGAATAAAAATAATAAAAGAGAAAATAAAATAATAATAATAATAAATAAAATAAATAAAAAATAAAATAAAATAAAATACACTAGAATAAAAATAATAAAATAAAAGATAAAAGATAATAATAATAAATAATAAAATAAAATAAAATAATAAAATAAAATAAATAATAATAAAATATAAAATAAAATAAGGTAAAATAAAAATAAAAATAAAATCCAACTCTGCAAAATATCTCCTGGCTGGCCTGTTGCTGCCTGAAGCTGCAGTCTAAGATTGGAAACAGCCCAAAAAAAAAAAGGGAAAAAAACCAAACTTGGAGCAACTTAAATAAACTTTGCAGGAGGAGGAGGAGGAGGCGGCAACGGCGGCAGCTGGAAACTCGCACCCAGGCCACTTTAGCACAATTGTTTGTTTTGGGTTCGATTTGGTCTTTCTTGGGTTACTGCTGACTTCCTCCCAAGAATCCCTGCCGGATTCCAAGAAGCAACGCCGGGCCCTGCGAGGCGGGAACAGGGCAGAGGCCAGCGGCCTTGAAAGGAGGGAAGGACCGTTTTCTCTCCACCCGGCAAACTTCTACAAACAGCCGGTCATTCCCCCGCCCCCACTCCACCCACCCACCCGACTTCCATGGTCCACCCCACCCTTTAGATCGGGGTTTTTTTTAACTTGGCAACTTTAAGATGGATGGACGTCGATTCCCAGAATTCCCCAGGCTAGCACAAGGAGTTGAAGGCCAAACACACTGGCCGGGGAATTCTGGGAGTTGAAGTCAATACACACTGGCCAGGGAATTCTGGGATTGGAGTCAATACACACTGCCCAGGGAATTCTGGGATTGGAGTCAATAGACACTGGCCAGGGAATTCTGGGAGTTGAACTCAGTACACACTGGCCAGGGAATTCTGGGAGTTGAACTCAGTACACACTGGCCAGGGAATTCTGGGAGTTGAACTCAGTACACACTGGCCAGGGAATTCTGGGAGTTGAACTCAGTACACACTGGCCAGGGAATTCTGGGAGTTGAAGTCAATACACACTGGCCGGGGAATTCTGGGAGTTGAACTCAGTACACACTGGCCAGGGAATTCTGGGAGTTGAACTCAGTACACACTGGCCAGGGAATTCTGGGATTGGAGTCAATACACACTGGCCGGGGAATTCTGGGAGTTGAACTCAGTACACACTGGCCAGGGAATTCTGGGATTGGAGTCAATACACACTGGCCAGGGAATTCTGGGAGTTGAACTCAGTACACACTGGCTGGGGAATTCTGGGATTGGAGTCAATACACACTGCCTGGGGAATTCTGGGATTGGAGTCCCCACATACCTACATACTGTGCAAAAGAGACAATCGGCCAGTCAAAAAGGGAGCCGAAAGACCAGCCACCTCCCCACCAGCAACCAACACCCAGATGAGCATAGATTAACTCCGAGATTAACATCAGCCCAACAGTCTAGAAGCAAACAATGCCCCAATCCAGGAACTGCCAGACAAACTAACATTAAACATGGACACGCTCAGCTGCAGATGAGTTGCAACTGGACACCGGGATTCCTCGTCCTTCTGACTCACTGCCACTAGCCCCCCTGGGCTTCAGGGGAGAGAGGGAGGGAGGGAGGGAGGGAGGGAAGGAAGGAATGAGGGATGGGGAGGGAGGAAAAAAGGGAAGATGGGAGAGAGGGAGGGAGGGAGGAAGTGGGAGGGAGGAAGAAAAAAAGGAAGGGGAGGTGGGAGGGAAGGAGGAAGGGAGGGAGGGAGGGATGCGAGATGGGGAGGACGGAGGGAGAAAAAAGGGAGGGAGGGAGGGAGGGAGGAAAAAAGAATAGCAGAATAACAACAGAGGTGGAAGGGACCTTGGAGGTCTTCTAGTCCAACCCCCTGCTCAGGCAGGAGACCCTCCACCAGGGAGGGAGGGAGGGAGGGAGGGAGGAAGGAAGGAAGGAAGGAAGGAAGGAAGGAAGGAAGGAAGGAAGGAAGGAAGGAAGGAAGGAAGGAGGGAAGGAAGGAAGTATAGCAGAATAACAGAGTTGGAAGGGACCTTGGAGGTCTTCTAGTCCAACCCCCTGCTCAGGCAGGAGACCCTCCACCAGGGAGGCAGGCAGGCAGGCAGGAAGAAAGCAAATGGGGTCCAGAGTGACACAACTAACACAAGAGCGCCACACTCCACACTACTACACAACCCGCAGGAAGCTGTTCACCCACACCTAGCCGGGAAGTCCGATTCCTCTTCCTCCATCGCTGCTCAGGCCTCTAACGCCTCTCGAGGGCCGAGAGTTGCCAATTGGGCACCTTTAAGGTGGGTGAACTTCAACTCCCAGAATTCCTCAAATTCAGCAAAGGAAAACTGACGGAAGATCGTGCCCGCAGCAGCCGGGCCTTCCTTTGGCAGCCACTTCCCTTAGTAGCCACGTTGGTGGCCCCAATTACGGTCGTTAAGTGAGCACGCCCAGCGTAAAGCTCTAGGCGGGGGAGTCCTCGACTTACTGCAAGCAAGCCCCAAATTTTGCTTGTCAGAAGGTCGCCAAAGGGGAACCTCTGCGACCCCGGGATGCTGCGACCGTCGTAGATACGAGTCAGTTGCCAAGGGGCTGAATTTTGATCGCGTGACCCCGGGGGACGCTGCAACGGCCGGGTGAAAAACGGTCCTAAGTCTCTCTTTTTTTCCCCCCAAAAGTGACATTGTTACTTTGAACGGTCAGTAAAGGAAACGGTCGTAAAGTGAGGACTGCTCAGAATCCGGGCAGGAGCTGGTCAGGCCAAGAGGAAAGAAGCCGGAGCCGGTCCCTTTGCAAAGACCCAACAAGGGAACATCCAGGGACTTTTTTTTTATTAAACGTTTTATTGATTTTCTAAGGGACGCGGTGGCTCAGTGGGTTAGGACGCTGAGCTTGTCGATCGGAAGGTCGGCAGTTTGGCGGGTCGAATCCCGAGTGCCGCGTAACAGAGTGAGCGCCTGTTACTCATCCCAGCTTCGATCAGAAGGTCGGCAGTTTGGCGGGTCGAATCCCGAGTGCCGCGTAGCAGAGTGAGCGCCTGTTACTCATCCCAGCTTCTGCCAACCTAGCAGTTCGAAAGCACGTCAAAATGCAAGTAGAAAAATAGGGACCGCTCCGGTGGGAAGGTAACAGCGCTCCGTGCGCCTTTGGCGTCTAGTCATGCCGGCCACATGACCACGGAGACGTCTTCGGACAAGCGCTGGCTCTTCGGCTTTGAAATGGAGATGAGCACCGGCCCCTAGAGTCGGAAACGACTAGCACACACGTGCGGGGGAACCTTTACCTTTACCTATTGATTTTCTAGTTCTACATTTAAGTATTTAAAAAGCAACATGGCGGCCGGGTTAATCAATAATACAATGACATACAAGTATCTTTACTACGAGTCTCGGGCTACTACTTTAAATATTTCCTCTGTTTTCCCCTCGGCATTTGCTGTCTCCTGTTTGAACTAACAGAATTCCTCTTCTGTCCATTAAATAAAAATGACACTCTTAACGTTTATCAGTAATTTTTGGCTTCTACATCTCCTCGTTGTAAACATTCGGTCTTTGTGGACAGTCAATCTCCTAATTAGTTTTTTTCCCCCAGTTTTTAGTCAGCGTTTAACTTGAGCCATTAATATTTATAATTTCCAGTGCTTCTTTTGTAAAAAAAAAAAAAAAAGGTGCCAGAACTCACACACGTCACACAACCCGCCTTGCCTACCCTACAAGTTTCCATCCAAAAAAAGGTGCCGGAACTCCGTTCTGAGCGTTGTATGCCAAAAAAAAGCCCTGATAATTTCCAAGCTCCGGTGCCATCCGGAGCTGCCGGTTGAGCTCCGGATGGCACCGGATCTCCGCTCCTTCCGGCGCGGGTTAAAGACCCATTTATTTGAACAAGCTGGCCTGGCCTAGGGTTTTAATATTTATATATATTTTCTATTGTTTTTACTGTGGGCAATAATTTAATTCTTTTTTAACTTTTGTATTTTTGTAGTTTTATGATATGCCCTGTTCACCGCCCTGAGTCCTTCGGGAGAAGGACGGTATAAAAATTTAATAAAACCTAAACCTAAACCTAAGTTTTCACCCAAGTTTCCCTTTATCGCAATTCCTCACAAAGTCGGACCTTCAGAGTGCACGTCTGAATCTGTCGGAATACACCATCTTACATCAACTAATTTAATAATTCAGGACGGCTCGGGAAGATCCAGGGAATTTTTTTTTTCCTTTCCCCTGGCTTCCAGGGCTCCGGGCATCTGCGTTGGCACCAGGCTCTGGCAGGCAAGGCTGCAGATGGCTGGCTGGCTGGCAGCTTTGCCCTCCTCGGCCCCAGAGGCCCGGCTCCGGCAACCCCACTTGGCAGCCCTGGAAGAGGTCGAGCGTGGGGCAGGCCGGCCCAGCGGCTCCTCCGGGCCTCCTCCCAGCCCCAGCCAGGAATGCCCGGCACGGGGTGGCGGTGCCAAGTGCAAAATAAAGCCACGTTCCCTGGTGCCCGACCTCAACCGCCTATATATGGAAGCCGAAGCAACACACAGCCAGCCGGATGGACCTGGCGGGCAGCGTCTCTCTGCTCTGGCCGGGGGGGGGGGCAGTCAGTGTGCTACACAACTGGAAGGAGAGCGACAAGTCTGTGGCTGTTCTGGGTGCATGACGGAAAGAGGGAGAGAGAGAGAAAAAAAGGGGAAAGAGAAAGCGGGTGGAAAAGAGAGAGAAAGAGTACAAGGAATTTGAACGGAATTGAATTGATTAAATTTATATGCCGCTCTTCTCCCTAAGGACTCAGGGCGGCTCACAACAATAAAAAGTTTTAAAAAAAAAACAACATCAAATGCAAAATTTAAAACACAATTAAACCATAAATGTAATAAATACGTAACAATTAACCCAATAAAACCGAATTTAAAACTATAGACAAGGGACAGACAGAGAGAGAGAGAAAGAGAGAGTGAGAAAGAGAAAGACTGGGGGGAAGAGAAAGGGGGAAGAGAGAGAGAGAACGAGAAAGAACGAGAGAGAGAGAGAACGAGACAGAGAAATAAAAGAGAAAGAGACAAAAAGAAAGAGAAAGAAAAGAGAAAAAGAATAAGAGAGACAGATAGAGAAAGAGATGGGGAAGAGAAAGAGAGAGAGAGAGAGAGAAAGAGGGAAAGAGAAAAAAACAAAGAGAGAGAGAGAGGAAGGAGGGAGAGAGACAGAAAGAGAGAAGGAGAAGAGAAAGAAACAGAAGAAGAGGGGAAGAGAAAAAGAAGAGAGGGAGAGAAAGAAGAGAGAAAAAAGAGGAAGGAAGGAAGGAAGGAAGGAAGGAAGGAAGGAATTGGGAGGGAGGGAGGAAAGAATTGGGAGGGAGGGAGGGAGGGAGGGAGGAAGGAAGGAAGGAAGGAAGGAAGGAAGGAAGGAAGAGAGAGGATTTCATTCCATTAAAATGGGTCCAAAGGGATAGAAGCAGAGTCACCTGTTCAACAGTTCAAAAGGGAAACAAGGAAGTTTTTTGACAAGTTTCTTCACACACGTGCGCATGCACACACACACACACACACACACACACACACACACACACACACCCCTTTTAGAGGCGGACAAGTCTTTCGGATGCTCCCTTATCTTCATCTCCACCCCGCACAGTTATAACACACTCCCCAACACCCCAGCCCCGAGTCTGCGGGCCGCAAACTCGCTTGACGACCGCCTTGCTTAGCGACAGAAACGTGGCGCTGCCCTGTGGCCGTAAGTCAAGGACGGCCCGGACAGGAAGAGCGTCTGGGCTGCCCGCACGCTGGCAAGGGAGGGACACAGTAGCAACTTTTCCCAAAAAAAGACATTTTAATCACCGGGCCGGGAGTGAAGGGCCTTGGATGCCAGAGGCCTTTCCGCTCTCCTGCAGCTGGAAAACAGCTGTTTGCAGGGGCAGCTCAGATGACCTAAGACGAACAAAGGGGTCTCTATCAAGAGAAGAACCCCCCCCCCAAGCCCAGCTGAACAGCTGAAATCACAGCCCCCTACTCAACCGTCGTCTCTTCCCCGCTTGGGTCAAAACTCCTCCAAAAATTGAACCGCTTCTATATCTATAAAGCGGGTCCTCAACTTACGACCGAATTTTTGTGCGTTAAGTGAGACGTCGGTTCGGTGGATTTGGCCCCATTGTTAAGTGCCTCCCTGCCTTTGAGGAGTCGGTAATCACGGTTGTTAAACGAGTCCGGCTTTCTCTCCACCCCACCCCACCCCCACCCCAGTTCCTCTTTGCTTGTCGCCAAAGGGGATCGCGTGATTCCGGGGACACGGCGACCGTCGTAAATACGAGTCCGTTGCCAAGCCTCTGAATTTTGACCCCATGACCCTGGGGGATGCTGCAACGGTCGTGAGGGTGAAAAAAACGGTCCTTTTTCCAGGGCCGTTGTAACTTTGAATGGTCACTAAGTGAAACCGTTGTAAGTCAAGGACTACCTCTTTTTTCCCCCTTTTTTGGGGGAGAGAATTCGAATCGTCCTTGGTCCGTGAAGACTTCTAATCTTCTTGGGGGTCTTCTTACCTAGATCTGGAGAACTTGTGTCCGTCGCTAAAGCGGGTCGCAGGAGCTGTTCAAACTTGGCAACTTTAAGACTTGTGGCTGGCTGAGGAATTCTGGGAGTTGAAGTCCACAAGTCTTACAAGTTGCCAAGTTTGAAGACCCCTCTTCTATTTGGTCGCCAACCCTGGTCAAACTCTGTCTGGGTTGGACCTACAGAGAGTCCTCGGTTTACGGCCGTAATTCAGCCTCAAATTCCTGCGGCTAAGTAAAACATCGGTTGAGTGACTTTTGACCCGTTTCACGAACTTCCCTGCCACGGTTGTTAAGTGAATCATTGCAGGGGTTAAGTCAGTAACAACGGTTGTTAAGTGAATCTGGCTTCCCCCAGATGAGGACCTCGGGACACTGCAACCGTCATAAAGATGAGTCGGTTGCCACGTTTCTGAATATCGGTCACGTGGACGCTGGAAAGATCCAAGCTAAGGGATAAAATGGGTGCTAAGTTACTTTTTAAAAAAAAAAATAACGCCAGGCACTAAATGAAACGTCGTAAGTCGAGGACTTCCTTTTACTGGGAAGGCGGAAAACCAGGGTTGAAAATGTAAAAAAGGAGGATGTTTTTGTGGACCCTGAAGTCACCGGACCTTCCACTTTGGTTCCCAAGCAGACACGAAATTTAGATTTTTTTTTCAGCCGGCAGCTTAATGGGAAGGATGTTGGGGTTACGGTTACAACTGGCAGAGATTAAATCAGGATTAAATCAAAACCAGACGAGCCTCGATGGTCCTAAGCCAATCTTTTACCTTTCCTGCCCCCTCAACCGCTCGCCGGCTCCGTCTTCCGGAAATCCAGCAGGGAGCCACGGGTTCTCCTTGCGGCGGCGACTCTGAAAATGAACAACAACACGAAGAAGAAAAAATTACAAAATGGAGGAAGAGGAAACCAATGTGCAAATCACCCAAAACGAAACAAAAAAAAAATGAGAAGAGAAACAACCTAAAATAAAATTTCAATTTATTATTTAAGGGGGAAAAAAAATCTCTACCAACAGCTGGTTTTTTTGCACACCAGCAACGGCCGACGTCTCCCGGCAGGAGATCTACGGCAAAAGGACTCTAATTCCCATTAGGATAATTCCCATAAGGATAATTTGTCAGAAGCCAGCTGGGAAAAAAATCTTAGGACCTTTTCACAGATCGAAACGTAGATTTTTAAGAGCTTAAGAGCCAAAACAGACGTTTACCACGATATAAATATAATCCGAACGTTCCCTTCTTAAGCACACCTTGACATCTATCAATCAGCTTCATTCATCTTCTAAAATATTTTTAGAAGAAAATATTTGTCGTTCAGGGATGAACTGCTGGGTCCTTGGTACTTCCAGAGGTTTGATGTTTTCTTGCAGATGTTTTGTGACCCAACTAGGTAACAACATCAAGGCTAGAAGAGAGAGGGTTTGCGGGGAGGAAGAGGAGGAGGAGGAGGAGGAGGAGGGAGGGAGGAGGGATGGGGGGACCATGTCATGGCTGCGTTCTCACAGCTCACGCAGCTCGAGGCCAGGTTGACTGTGTTGTGGGATCACACCTGGGTCAGCCTGTTGTGTGAACCCAACTCCGTTTGGAAAGTAGGTGTTAGGAGAAGTTCTAGATGGACTTGATAGGTCAAGCTCAGCTACAGACTGATTGGGTTGTGAGATCAAAGCTGGATCAGCCTGTTGTGTGAACTCAGCTCTGACTTGGAGGTTTCCGAGACGTCTTGAGTAGTCTTGACCGGTCCAGCTGAGGGACAGAGCAAGCTGGTTGCCTTGTGGGATCAAAGCTAGATCAACCTGTTGTGTGAACTCAACTCTGACTGGGTTTTATGGGTGTCCTGGGTTGACTTGACAGGTCAAGCTCAGCTACGGACCACAATGAGTGTATTGTGGGATCAAACTTGGGTCAGCCTGTTGTGTGAACCCAGCTCTAACTGGGAGTGGACTGCAGGGATAGTCCTTGACAGGTTCAGTGGCTGCTGATCCTCAGAGGTTGCAGAGTGAGGAAGAGAAGAGAAGAACATTCTTCCCCATCTTCCTGTTTGGTTGGGTTGGGACGCCAAAGGCCCACCACCCTTCCTGCTGTTGTGGACCACATGGGTGTGGGTGTTTGCAGCAGGCGGCAATCTTCAAAGCTTAAACCAGGTTGGGTGGCTTTCACCTTAGAGAGGAAACCAGAAGAACGGAGAAGGCCTCGTTGAGAAGACAAACCACTCCTCGGATGAAGAAAAACCACTTCCATCTTCTGAGGAACTTCTTCTGAGCTTCTGGAGAATTGGGTGGCTTTCACCTTAGAGAGGAAGCCAGAAGCAAATTGAACGGAGAAGGCCACCTTGAGAAGACAAGTCACCTCTTGGATGAAGGAGAACCATCTTCTGAGGAACATCTTCTGAGCTTCTGGAGAACTGGTCCTTCTGGGCTCATGTTATCGTGGGGGAGATAGAGAGTTGATGGGGGCTGCTTTGCCACGGACCTCTTTCTATCTTTGACGTTTCCCTAGTTCTCCCTCTTCCCAATTTCAGGAAGGGTCCTGGTCTTTCTCCTTTCTGGAGAAGGTGGGCTTCTCCAGAGCACGTGGCCAGCTCCATTTCCAAATGGCTGAGGGTTAGGACAATGGGGCATCATTTGTCCTGGTCGAGATGATGCCACTTGCTAAGCCACCGCAAATAAACCAAAGGTGATATAGCACACATGTGCAACACAAATTGTGCACTTTCATGTAAATGTGAAGGCACCAGGCTAGACACTAGGAGACGATGAGTTCTAGTCCTGCCTTAGGCATGAAAGCCAGCTGGGTGACTTTGGGCCCATCACCAGGAGACGGTGAGTTCTAGTCCCGCCTTAGGCACGAAAACCAGCTGGGTGACTTTGGGCCCATCACCAGGAGAGAGTGAGTTCTAGTCCCGCCTTAGGCACGAAAACCAGCTGGGTGACTTTGGGCCCATCACCAGGAGACGGTGAGTTCTAGTCCCGCCTTAGGCACGAAAACCAGCTGGGTGACTTTGGGCCCATCACCAGGAGACGGTGAGTTTCTCTGGTTTCATGGAGTGGTGAGAAGTGGAGGAAGCCACCGGGAAGGGTGGGGACCTCTGGACCTTCATGGAAGCTTCTGTCCCCCCCCCCTGTCCCTCAAAGCAGTGGAACAGCAGCCCAGGTGGGTTGCCCCACGGTCTCCCAATTTCTCTTCTCCTTCCAAAGGAAACTTGAAAGCAACCGTGGTCAGGCAAGGAGAAGTAGGAGGAGAAATCTAGAAGCGAGATGTTCCTCAAAGTTCCCTCTCAGATTTGGAAGGTCCCTTCTGGACTGGGGGTGGGGTGGGGTGTTGGAAGGGGTCCTTGGTCACATCTGGCCAGACAAGAGCCCTGCTGGGCTCCCCAACAAGACTGGGGAGGGCCAGTCCATCCCCCCCCCTCCCCAACATCTGCCATGGGGGGATGGAGCCCATCCTCCTTCTTCTCCATGGACAAGGCCTTGGGTGCTTCCCCCACTCGCATCCCCAGCCCTGGACCTGCCGCCCTGCTCTTCTGGCCTGGTTGCAAAAAGATTTCTTCCCAGAATTCCTGGCCAGTAGGGAATTCTGGGATTTCTCTTCTCAAATGCATCCGGGAAGGGGTTTGGGAAAACAGGCATCAAACCATGGTTAAGTGCTGTTTGCTCGTGTCCCATTTTCTTCCTTCCCTTTGTTCCCTCTCTTCTTTCCGTCTTCCCCTCTTTCTCCTTCTCTCCTCCCTCCCTTTCTACTTCTCTCTTCTTCTTTCCTCTCTCCTTTTTCTTCTCTTCTTCTCCTTCCTTTCCTCTCCTCTTCATCTTTCCTCTCCATCCTCCTTCTCCTTTCTTCCTTCTTCGTCCCTCCCTTCCTCCTCCTTCCTCCTCCCTTTCTCATTTCATTCTCCTATTCTCCTCCTAGTTCCTTCCTCTTCTTTCTTCCCCTCCATTCCTTTCTCCTTCCCCCTCTCCTCTTTCTTTCTCCCTCTTTCTTTCTTCCTTTCTCCTCTTCTTCCTCCCTCCCCCCTCCTTCTCCCTCCCTCCCTCCTTCTCCCTCCCTTCCTCTTCCCCTCTCCTTCTTTCTTCCCTCCTTCTTTCCTCTCTCCTCTCCTCTCTCTCTCCCTCCCTCCATCTTTCTCCTCCCTCTCCTCTTCATCCTCCTTCCTCCCTTTCCCCTTCCTTCCTTCCTTCCTTCCTTCCTTCCTTCCTTCCTTCCTTCCTTTTTTTTCATTACGTGTTTTATTCTCAGCTCCTTGAGGGCGAGAGATAAATTCTTGGAGATGGTGTCATCTTATAAATAACCGCTGCATTCCCCATCCTTCGTTCGAAAGGGCTTAAGGTTTCCGGGAAGGGACCCTCGGGAGGAGAACTCGGCTATTTGGCTCTTCGTCCTCACCAGCCTCCTCTCTCTCTCTCTCTCTCTCTCTCTCTCTCTCTCTCTCTCTCTCTCTCTCTCTCTCTCTCTCTCTTCTGTCTCTCTCTCTCTCTCTCTCTCTCTCTCTCTCTGTCTCTCTCTCTCTCTCTGTCTTTCTCTCTCTCTCTCTCTCTCTCTGTCTTTCTCTCTCTGTTTCTCTCTCTGTCTCTCTCTCTCTTTTATCTCTCTCTCCTTCTGTCTCTTTCTCTCTCTCTCTCTCTCTCTTGTCTTTCTCTCTCTCTCTCTCTCTGTCTTCTCTCTCTCTCTCTCTCTCTGTCTTTCTCTCTCTCTCTCTCTCTCTGTCTTTCTCTCTCTCTCTCTCTCTCTCTGTGTCTTTCTCTCTCTGTCTCTCTCTCTCTTTTTATCTCTCTCTCCTTCTGTGTCTTTCTCTCTCTTTCTCTCTCTTTGTCTTTCTCTCTCTCTCTCTTTCTCTCTCTCTCTCTCTCTCTCTCTCTCTGTCTTTCTCTCTCTCTCTCTCTCTGTCTTTCTCTCTCTCTCTCTCTCTCTCTTTCTCTCTCTCTGTCTCTCTTTTTATCTCTCTCTCCTTCTGTCTCTTTCTGTCTCTTTCTCTCTCTTTCTCTTTCTTTCTCTCTCTCTTTCTGTCTTTCTCTCTCTCTCTCTTTCTTTCTGTCTCTCTCTCTCTCTCTCTCATCTCTCTCTCTCTCATTCTCTCTCTCTCTCTCTCTCTCTCTCTCTCTCTCTCTCCCTCTCTGCAAGCGACACCCCAGCGCAGAACCTCCACCCAACCCAGAGGGGAACTTTTGCTGACTTGCTCCAATCCTTCCCTTCCCTGCAAAGTTTTTATAAGGGGGGGGAGAGGGGGGGAAACCACCCGCTAACAGGAAGCTTGAAAAAGAGGGGGGGGAAACAGCCTTTCCCCTTGAGCTTCTCCTTTTTTCCACAAAACGATTAAAATCTCAAAAAAAAAAAGAAAAGGCACAGAGGCCGTGTTGCGAGTCAGCGCCTTCTCCCACCCAGCCCTTTTAGAACCCAACAGAGCTGGAAGGGCCTTGGAGGTCTTCTAGTCAACCCCCATGCTCAGGCAGGAGACCCTCCACCAGGGAGGGAGGGAGGAGGAAGGAAAAGGAAGGAAGGAAGGAAGGAAGGAAGGAAGGAAGGAAGGAAGGAAGGAAGGAAGGAAGAATAACAGTTGGAAGGGGCCTTGGAGGTCTTCTAGTCCAACCCCCATGCTCAGGCAGGAGACCCTCCACCAGGGAGGGAGGGAGGGAGGGAAGGAAAAGGAAGGAAGGAAGGAAGGAAGGAAGGAAGGAAGGAAGGAAGGAAGGAAGGAAGGAATAACAGTTGGAAGGGGCCTTGGAGGTCTTCTAGTCCAACCCCCATGCTCAGGCAGGAGACCCTCCACCAGGGAGGGAGGGAGGAGGGAAGGAAAAGGAAGGAAGGAAGGAAGAAGGAAGGAAGGAAGGAAGAAGGAAGGAAGGAAGGAAGGAATAACAGAGTTGGAAGGGACCTTGGAGGTCTTCTAGTCCAACCCCCTACTCAGGCAGGAGACCCTCCACCAGGAGGGAAGGAAAGGAAGGAAGGAAGGAAGGAAGGAAGGAAGGAAGGAAGGAAGGAATAACAGTTGGAAGGGACCTTGGAGGTCTTCTAGTCAACCCCCTACTCAGGCAGAAGACCTCTACATTTTAGATAAAATGGCTGTCCAATCTCTTCTTAAAAGCCTCCAGTGATCTTTGCAGAGACCTTAGCGGCACTCTGCCCATGCTCTGAAGCACCCCAGAAAGCTTCGCCCTTCCTAAGGAAAAACGAGGCCCAAAGACTAGGTCCACAGGCAGTCCTCGACTTACGACCACTGTGCCCAATATTTCTGCTGCTAAGCAAGACAGAGGTGAACTATGCCCCGCTTTACGACTTTTCTTGCCCCAGTTGTTAAGTGAATCAGTGTGGCTGTTTAAGTTAGGGCCACAGTCGTTAAGCGAATCCGGCTTCCCCCCGTT
>NW_028148238.1:0-26961 GCF_947247035.1 Vipera ursinii | reverse complement strand
CTGCCTGCAATTAGTGCAGTTCGAGTCCCACCAGGCTCAAGGTTGACTCAGCCTTCCATCCTTCCGAGGTCGGTAAAATGAGGACCCAGATTGTTGGGGGCAATAAGCTGACTTTGTAATAATGCCGCTTGGGGGTGTGTGTGAAAGCCCTAATAAGCAGGCATATACATAGAATGAAGGCTATTGCTAAGCTTGTAAGCCGCCCTGAGTCTTCGGAGAAGGGCGGGATATAAATGGAATTAAAATAAAAAAAAGATGGCGATTCCTTGAACCTGGGTGCTTCAACCCTTGTAAATAGGTGCCCCATTGCCAAGCCCACTCCTAAGTACATGTCAGCTGCCAGCCTCTGAATTTTGATCACCTGACCCCGGGGAGGCTTCAACAGTCCTAAGTGTGAAAATGGTCATCAGTCACTTTTTTCAGTGGCGTTGTAATTTCAAACGTTCACTAAAAAACTGTTGTAAGGCCAGGACCATCTTGGACAGGCTGGACAGCCATTTGCCTGAAATGTATGGGGTTTCCTGCCTGAGCAGGGGATTGGACTAGATGACCTCAAAGGTCCCTTCCATCATCATCATCATCATCATCATCATCATCATCATCATCATCATCATCATCATCATTATTATTATTAAACTTTTATTCATAAAACATGAAACTCAAGTCAACTGACAACTCAAAATTGACTGGCACGAATGGTTGACACGGGTTGCTGCCAGCATCCTAGGTATGAACCAGGTATCTCCTTAAAATGTAAGATGTTCCGAGTAGCGCAGTTTTTGTAGCTTTGCTGGAGTTATTGCAGGAAGCTGCAATTTCTTGATGTGTTTTGCAAAGTTTTTGGACATAGTAGTTGTTATTATTATTATTATCATCATTATCATCATTTATTCATTAAACATGAACCTCAGTCAATTGAACATTCAGTTGACGTTGTTGTTGCTGTTGTATTATTATTATTATTATTATTATTATTATTATTATTATTATTATATTATTATTATTATTATTATTATTATTATTATTATTATTATTATTTCTAGAAGGGAATGAAAGATGTAACCAGCAAGGTATCCACCCTCATAAAATATCACAAAGGTATCGCTAATCGACAGAAGCTAAGCAAAGGGCGAGAACACACACACAAAAAATGCAAATTGCAAAAATATTATTTTTTTTAAAAAAAGCGAGTTACAAAGAGGATCTTCTGGGGAGGGAGGGAGGAAGGGAGAAGAATTTGTCCCATCAGAAACTCCAAATAGGGGGATGGCTTTATCTTTTTATTCTCTGGGGGCTTCAATTCAGAGGTTCATTTAATCTGGGATGGAATATGTAGTTATCACAGCAGGCTGTCATCCTGGATCGATCATCTGCAGAGGTCTCTAATCCTTATGAAAGACTTCAAAGCCCCGAGCTGTCAACAGATCTTCTGACAAAGAATCCTACAGGGTAAAATGACGTCACTGCCCAAACACGGCAGGTTTTTTAAGACAAGTGCCAATTTTTTTCTTTTAAGGCTGTTTCTTCTTCATCCTGGGGAGCCGTGTCTTTAAACATTTGGGGGGCAAAAACCCACGAGGGCACAGATTGTCTCCTTGACTTATAACCATTTGTTTAGCGCCGGTTCAAAGTTACAACAGTACTGAGAAAGTGACTTAGGACATTGTCATCACACAACCGTTGCAGCATCCTCATGGTCACATGAGTGAGTGAAAGAATGACTGGCCCGAGATCGCCCAGCTGGCTTTCCGGGCTAAAGTGGGACTAGAACTCACCGTCTCCTGGCGATTGCCCAAAGTCACCCAGCCAGCTTATCAGCCAAAGGTGGGACTAGAATTCAGCCCAAAGTCATCTAGCCAGGTGGGACTAGAACTCACCATCTCAGGTGATTGGCCCAAAGTCACCCAGCTGGCTTTCATGCTAAGGAGGGACCAGAACTCACCGTCTCCTGGTGATTGGTTCAAAGTCACCCAGCCAGCTTTCATGCCTAAAGTGGGACTATAACTCACAGTCTCCTGCCCATTGGCTGCCCCAAAGAAGAGGGAGTCAAGCTATTCTCCAAAGCACCTGAAAGCAGACAAGAAGCAACGGATGGAAACTAGTCAAGGAGAGAAGCAACCTGGAACCAAAGAGAAACTTCCTGACAGTTAGAACAATTAACCAGTGGAACAACCTGCCTCCAGAAGCTGTGAATGCTCCAACACTGGAAGTTTTTAAGAAGAGACTGGACAGGCATTTGCCTGAAATGGTATAAGGTTTCCTGCCTGAGCAGGGGGTTAGACTAGATGACCTCCAAGGTCCCTTCCAACTACTTCTTCTTCTTCTTCTTCTTCTTCTTCTTCTTCTTCTTCTTCTTCTTCTTCTTCTTCTTCTTCTTCTTATTATATTATTATTATTATTATTATTATTATTATATTATTATTATTATTATTATTGTCATCCAGTTGGTTTTCGTGGCTCCGATGGACTAGAACTCTCTCGCTTTCTAGCCTGGTGCCTTAACCTCTAGTCCAGGGGTATCAAACTCACCACGTCACGTGACGTGTCATGATATATGGCGACTTTTCCCCCATTGCTGGAGCTGGGGTAGGTCCGCTTCTGCGTGTTGCATCCGGCCCAGAGGCCAGCAGTTTGACGTCCCTGCTCTGGACCAAGCTAGCTCACTTAAACCAAACTGCCCTCCAGATGTTGGAGGGGAACCTATTCCCAAGAGATGGGCTGCTAGTAAGTGGGCTTATTCCCAGGTCCTCAACCTCCTCCTTCTGAAAGGTTAGATGCAAAACATCCCCCGCCAACCTCAACACCTCTACTCAAATGTTCCCATGTTGTCCTCTCCATCGTCTGTTGTAGAGCCTTCAGCCCCATCTCTCCACTTCATAAAGGAATAAGACCTCCTCCGTATCTTCTCCTCTCTGTCTTCTTCCTCCTCCTCCTCCTCCTCCATCCTTTCACTTCACTCCGGGGGGGGGGTTGTTTGCCACCCCACCTCTTCCTCACCTTACTTGCTTCCTGGCCCCAACGCAAAATAAACACCTTCGAAATTGCGTCAACAGCTTCTAAAATAAACTTCCGCTTGAGAACATCTGCTCCACAGCCAGACAGTGTTTATCCAGCAACCTTTTTTTTCCCTCCCTCCCCCTTCCTTTTCTGATTTATTCCTTCAACCTGTTACCACGGTCTCCCCCAGCTTCCGAGAGACCCCGCGCTTTGATCACGCTGAGAAAATGCTTCCATTCTCCACTAAAACATCCAGGTAATTTATTTGCGGCTTTTAGTGATGTTGTTCGCAATCTTTCCCCCCCCCCCCCAAAAAAAATCAGAAGTAGCAATTTAGACTAATTTAGGACTTCAAGGCCAGACGCCGGGGCGGAGAAAGCAAGCGACGCCTCCCTACCAGCCTATGGGGTTGATTTCGGCTAATTTGCATGCTGGCCCCACCCACCAACCCTCACCCCTCCTTCAAATTCTAGGAGGAACCACTATTGCTAGACAGGTAGGCTTCAACTTATAACCATTTGTTTAGTGACCATTTGAAGGTGCAGTGGCACTGGGAAAAGCGACTTACGGCTGTTTTGCACACGTAAGTTGTAGCCTCCCAACGGCCACGTGAACAAACTTTGGCAATTTGGCAACTGGCTCATATTTATGATGGTGGCGGTGTCCCGCGGTCCTGGGAATCATCTGACAAACCAAGTCAATGGAAAATCCAGCTGTTTGCCAACGGTCACCGCCCAACCTGGCTGAGCTTGAGAGGATTGGCAAAAAGAAGGACGGCAGAAAATCCCTCCAATCCAGATGTGCAAAGCTTGTCGCGTCACACCCAAAAAGACTCGAGGCAGTAATTGCTGCCAGAGTACTGAGTACTGAGCGAAAGGTCTGAATGCTTATGCCAATGTGATGTTTCAGATTTATTTATTTTTTTCTTTTTAGTAAATTTACAGACCCAGGAGGCCGCTGGACTTTCTTGTTTTATCTTCGAAGACGTTTCGCTTCTCATCCCAAGAAGCTTCTTCAGCTCTGACTGGATGGTGGGGAGCTGAAGAGCTGAAGAAGCTTCTTGGATGAGAAGCGAAACGTCTGCAAAGATGAAACAAGAAAGTCCGGTGGCCTCCTGAAAAACAAAGCACCTTTGGGGCAACCACGGCCTGCATGACGTGAAAATCTCCCCAGACCTAAATTTACAGACATTTCTAAAATTCTGTTTTCACTTTGTCATTATGGGTTACAAAGGAGTAATGAGACAAAAACAATGAATTTCAACAACCGTAGAATCAGAACAAAACTGACGAAAGAGAAGAGGGGAAAAAGAGAGTGTTCCAATATTTGAGGGGCTGCCCCAAAGAAGAGGGAGTCAAGCTATTCTCCAAAGCGCCCGAAGGCAGGACAAGAAGCAACGGATGGAAACTAATCAAGGAGAGAAGCAACCTGGAACCAAGGAGAAACTTCCTGACAGTGAGAACAATCAACCAGTGGAACAACCTGCCTCCAGAAGATGTGAATGCTTCATCACTGGAGGCTTTTAAGAAGAGATTGGACAACCACTTGTCTGAAACGGTACAGGGCTTCCTGCCTGAGCAGGGAGTTGGACTAGAAGACCTCCAAGGTCCCTTCCAACTACTACTACTACTACTACTACTTGTTGTTGTTGTTGTTGTTGTTGTTGTTGTTGTTGTTGTTGTTCTTCTTCTTCTTCTTCTTCTTCTTCTTCTTCTTATTATTATTATTATTATTATTATTATTATTATTGTTATTGTTATTATTATTATTATATGAAACTTTTATTCATAAAACATGAAACTCAGTCAACTGAACACTCAAATTGACTGGCACTAATGGTTATTATATTATTATTAAGGTTGTTGTTGTTATTAATCATTGCACAGTCAGCCAGATAGGACTTGGGATAGGCAGATGTGGATGTTTGAATTGATGGTATTAGAGATATGGTCACAGGATGGAAGCAGTTCCTAGTAAGGCCGGCTTTTGCAATTGACTAATGGTGAATTTGTCAAAGCCGATGGTGTCCAAGTGGCGCTAAAGTTGTTTTGGGATTGCAACCAAGGTGCCTATTACTATTGGTACTACATCATCATCATCATCATCATCATTATATTGTGGTTGTTGTTGTTGTCTGGATACTTTCTGAATACATTGTATGTACAAACAGTATTCACAGAGTAGTCCTCCTTACTAAAGGTTAATTCTGTGGGGTCCTTGGGACCTTCTGAGGTTGGTTGTGAGCAGCAAGACCCCACATTTCAGCCCTGAGCTACAAACATTCTCTTCTGGAGATTATTTCAGAAGTTGAGTTCAATCTGTTGTAGACAATGGTTGCCCACTGGAGGTCCATCTGGCCCTCAAACTCTGACAAGGCTGTCACCCTGCCTTCTTACCTTTGTCTCCGTCCTTCTGGTGGTTCCGTCTTCTGAAGTCACAATAGAAACATGAGATGTGGGGGTGCCAGGATCTTCTTCGACAGTCACGGTCTCCTCCACCATCTCTTGAGGCTCTTGCATCATGGCTATGGAAGTCTGGTTGCTGGGACTTTGCTCCTGGAGAAGAAAGAAGGGATGACCTTAAAAGCCTCGCCAGAAAAAGGAGGAGCACAACTCTATGGTAAAATTTAAGAAGGTATATAAACCCTTGCCCAAGTCAGACCCCACAATATGTAGGTCTGGAGCTTCCAAGACCTCGTTTTTGGCTCCATGTTTGCCAAAACATGCTCCTTAACAGCTGCTGAGGAAAGGTCATTGTTGAAGCCCTCTAGGCCAGGAGTGTCCACACCTTGGCAACTTTTAAGACTTCTGGATTTCAGTTGGGGAATTCTGGAAGTTGAAGTCCACAACTCTTTAAAGTTGCCAAGGGTGGACACCCCTGGACTAGTCCATCCAGACGTTTGTCCTCTCAATCCAGAGATGGCTTTTGGTCTTTAAGACAGCCACTTGTTGTGTTTTTTTTTTTGAGGGGACCAGGATGAGTTCCAGTCCCTTGTGTTTGAGGATCTTCCCATCCCTTAGTTATCATCAAATCCTGGTTTATTGGGAAAAACTGGTTTATCCTACGAAGATTGTACGAAGATAAGGTTTATGGATTTTAGTCAGAATATCTCTGTGTGCTTTGAAGGTCTTTAGGAAGTTGTCCCACTTTCATTTTTCTCCTTGAAGGAGGAGAAGACAACCTAAAATCCCTTAGAAGCAGACCCGCACTTTCCCTTTCACACTAAACAAACACACAGTTCTGAAAAGGAGCAACACAGCATAAGGTGAGTACAATGGTTGTTTTTCTACCCTCTCCTTTTACATACCCTGAAACCGTTTCTGTCATTTTTTTTTAAAAAAGGCAATCCTGGCCCCAAAGCTCATGAGTTTACTCTCGTTTCCATGCGTATTTTTTAATGCACTTAACAACATTTTGCAAAGATTATTTGTTATAACGGCTTGTCGCACAGTCAGCCAGATGTTCACACTGGATTTGGAGTTTTTGCCCACCTGTCGAGTCCTTTCCCAAGACCTGGGATAGGAGCCTTGGTGGAGCAGTGGGCTAATGCCTCCTTAAGTAAGACCAGCTGCCTGCAATTAGTGCAGGTTCGAGTCCCACCAGGCTCAAGGTTGACTCAGCCTTCCATCCTTCTGAGGTAGGTAAAATGAGGACCCAGATTGTTGGGGGCAATTAAGCTGACTTTCTAATAATGCCGCTTGGGATGTGTGTGAAAGCCCTAATAAGCAGGCATATACATAGAATGAAGGCTACTGCTAAGCTTGTAAGCCGCCCTGAGTCTTCGGAGAAGGGCGGGATATAAATGGAATTAAAATAAAAAAAATAAAAATAAATAAAAAATAAAATAGACAGATGGGGCTATTCGATGGTGTTAAAGGTGTCAGGGCCAGATGCCAACTATTCAGAAAAAGCTGCCTTGTGTAATTGACTGATGGGGATGTTGTCAATGACAGGTCGTCCTTGACTTACAGCCGTTCATTTAATGACCGTTCAAAGTTACAACAGCACTGAAAAAACGGAGTTACGACGAATTTTCACTTGTGAACACTGCAGCTTCCCCACACTTGCGTGATGAAAATTCAGCTGCTCGGCAAAATGACTCTAGATACTTAAGATTGGTAATCAGAATATCATATTTTGGCATGAAAAGGGAAATAACAAAATGTTAAGAAGCTTGAACAAGGGAAGCTTTTGGTTACCCAAATATAATTTGTCCTGAAACTATAAACGATTGGGATATTTTGAATATGGATTTGGAAATTAAAACTGGAAAAAAAGCGAAAATAGGATATGACTGAATAAATGGATGTTGAGTGCAAATGCAATTACGTTTCGGTTAGAAAAGAGATTTGAAACTGATATTGTTGATACTATTAGAAAACTATGATGAATGCTGATATTCAACTGTATATCTATTAACAACAGTAAGAATTGTGTTTGTTTAATGTGGAAAAATGCTTATAACCGGACGAAGAGAGGATGTATCGGATTGTGTAATATTGGTTTTAGTTTGAAGAAACTTATATGTAGCACGGAATTACTCATGGCCCCAGTCAACACATTGTCTATTGTTTGTAAAAATAGAAAATTAATAAAATATTTATTTTTTAAAAAAAAACCAGCCAAAACATTTGTCGGATTTTGGTGTTCGTTTGGAGAAATGCGCTGCTTTCCCCCCCCTTTGGTAAATTTCCTTAATGTTGACTTTTTTAAAAAAACAAACAAACCCTAATCTCTCTCTCTCTCTCTGTGTGTGTGTCTGTGTGTGAATTTTCCAGTAATCTTCACACTTTGAGGTTAAACTGACCCACCTTGTCGTTCTAATGGATGCCCTCAAAAATGGCAGTAAATGGCCTTGTTTCAAAGGAACCATTTGTCACTTCGTCACAAGAAATGGGTTTTGTCACTCTTTAAAAGCAATTTCCATGCTGCTTCCCCCCCCCTCAGGTCAAGCCGTGAAGTTCATAGACGTGACACCTCCGAATATCAAATGCTTGCTGAATACGGGACTCCAAATCTATGGAGTTACTTAGCAGCATTACTAATAGTTTAAGGACTCTCTCAGTAGAGGAAGGGCTGTCACAAGGAAGAGGGTGCTAATTTATTCTCCATCCCACCCGAAGGAGGACAAGCAGCAAATGGGTGGGAAGCTCCTCGGAAGCAGATCCGACCTGGAAATAAGGAGGACATTTCGTGACAAGGAGAAGGATGAATCAATGGAATGGCTTCCTTCCATTGCTTCTGATCTTGCCTCAGTGGCTTTGGAAGAAGAAGGAGTCAAGCTATTCTCCAAAGCACCTGAAGGGCAGGACGAGAAGCGACAGATGGAAACTCATCAAGGAGAGAAGCAACCTAGAACTAAGGAGAAACTTCCTGACAGTTAGAACAATTAACCAGTGGAACAACCTGCCTCCAGAAGTGGTGAATGCTCCAATACTGGAGGTTTTTAAGAAGAAGACAACCATTTGTCTGAAATGGCATAGGGTTTTCCTGCCTGAGCAGGGGGTTGGACTAGAAGACCTCCAAGGTCCCTTCCAAGGTTGTGGGTGCTCCATCACTGGAGGTCTTCAAGAGAAGATTGGACAACCATTTATCCAGGATGGTACAGGCAGGGGGTTGGACTAGAAGACTTCCAAGGTCCCGTCCAGCCCTCACACTCTATGGTTTGCATCACTCTTGAACCAGTCTCCATTTTTCATCCTCCTCCTTCACACTTCACAAGCCTTGAGATGGGAGGAAAGGACCACCCTCTTAAATGCCTGCCCTCCCATCTACCGAACCACGGCAAGGAGGCGGGTTGTGTTACTGCCCTGACAGAAATGCAGAGATTCAATTGGGCGAGGGGGGGTGGGGGAGTACAGTGTTTCAAAGTCAGTCTTCAAAGCAGTTGGAAACACCTCGCTCAATTGGTTTTGAAAGAGCCGGATAGAATTCAGGGATGTGATGTGCTGCCTTTTTCCAAGGATTTGAACTGGGCTCATTCCAGTTTTCAAGAGTGATTCCTTCCTCTCTTCCTTCCTTTCCTCCCTCCCTCCCATCCATCTTTCCTTCCTTCACACCCTTCCATCCATCCATCATCTCCTTCCTTTTCTCCATCCCTCCCTCCCTCCCATCCATCCTCTTCCTTCTCTCCCTTCTTTCCATCCCTCAATCCATTTATCTATTTCCTTCCTTCCTCCCTCCCTCCCTCCTTCCCATCCATTTCCTTTCTTTTCTTTCCTCCCATCCATCTTTCCATCTTTCTTTCCTTCATGCCCGTCCATCCATCCATCCTTCTTTCGTCCCTCCCTCCCTCCCATCATTCCAGTTTTCAAGTGATTCCTTCCTCTTTTCCTTCCTTCCCTCCCTCCCTCCCATCCATCTTTCCTTCCTTCACACCCTTCCATCCATCCATCATCTCCTTCCTTTTCTCCATCCCTCCCTCCCATCCATCCTCTTCCTTCTCTCCCTTCTTTCCATCCCTCAATCCATTTATCTATTTCCTTCCTTCCTTCCTCCCTCCTTCCCATCCATTTCCTTTCTTTTCTTTCCTCCCATCCATCTTTCCATCTTTCTTTCCTTCATGCCCGTCCATCCATCCATCCTTCTTTCGTCCCTCCCTCCCTCCCATCATTCCAGTTTTCAAGTGATTCCTTCCTCTTTTCCTTCCTTCCCTCCCTCCCTCCCATCCATCTTTCCTTCCTTCACACCCTTCCATCCATCCATCATCTCCTTCCTTTTCTCCATCCCTCCATCCATCCTCTTCCTTCTCTCCCTTCTTTCCATCTATCAATCCATTTATCCATTTCCTTCCTTCCATCCTTCCTCCCTCCCTCCCTCCTTTCCTTCCTTCCTTCCTTCCTTCCTTCCTTCCTTCCTTCCTTCCTCCTTCCCTTCCTTCCTTCCTTCCTTCCTTCCTTCCTTCCTCCTTCCTTTCTTTCCTTCCTTCCTTCCTTCCTTCCTTCCTTCCTTCCTTCCTTCCTTCCTTCCTTCCTTCCTTCCTTCCTTCCTTCCTTAATGGCTGATATTCTCCAGCACTGAATTCTGGCCAGTAATTTAGAGATGGTTGATTTATCTCATAGGAGTCCAACTTTTGCAATAAAAGTTAACTGGAAAACCAAATCATGTATCCCCCCCTCCGTCTCTTTATCCCCAAAGCCACAGGAGTTATTAATTTCACCACAGTCGTGGTGCTCGTGATGATGTTGACATATATGAGATTCGTGCAAACTCTCTCTCTCTCTCTCTATTTTGATCTGCGTGGGAAGGCCCACCTGGATTGTTGATCTAAATAGAACAACAAGATATTATATAGTGTTTAAAAACGGACTCTCTGGATATTCTTGTTTTAGAGGATTCCTGTAATTGTTAAGAGGGAGGGGAATTTGCTTCAAAAACATCTTTTTTTAAAAATTCCATTTATATCCCGCCCTTCTCCGAAGACTCAGGGCGGCTTACAAGCTTAGCAGTAGCCTTCATTCTATGTATATGCCTGCTTATTAGGGCTTTCACACACACCCCAAGCGGCATTATTACAAAGTCAGCTTAATTGCCCCCAACAATCTGGGTCCTCATTTGACCTACCTGGGAAGGATGGAAGGCTGAGTCAACCTTGAGCCTGGTGGGACTCGAACCTGCACTAATCGCAGGCAGCTGGTGTTACTTAAGGAGGCATTAGCCCACTGCTCCACCAAGGCTCTTTTGTTTTGAAGGCGTACGTAAACAGTTATAAATTTTGAAACTTGTGTTCTTTTATGAATGCAACCTACTTGGAGCTTATTTTAATCGCGTTGTCCACGGGGATGCTGCAACGGTCGTAAGTGAGAAAAACGGTCGTAAGTCACTGTTTTCAGTGCCGCTGTTAACTTTGAACGGTCACTAAATGGACCGTCGTGAAGTCGAGGACTACCTGTATAGAGGAGAACCCTGGAGAACCTTCAGCTCCTATCACACCCTTTGCAAATATTTGTGAACTCTTACAATGCAAAGCAAAACATCGGCCCTCAAATCTGATTCCTTCTTCTGGAACAACCTGCCTCCAGAAGTGGTGGATGCTCCAACGCTGGAAGTTTTTAAGAAGAGACTGGACAGCCCTTTGTCTGAAAGGGTATAGGGTTTCCTGCCTGAGCAGGGGGTTGGACTAGATAACCTCCAAGGTCCCTTCCATCATTATCATCATCATCATCATCATCATTATATAAAACTTTTATTCATAAAACATGAAACTCAGTCAACTGAACACTCAAATTGACTGGCACTAATGGTTGACATGAGTGGTTGTGGTTGTTGTTATCAGAGACATCACCCTGTCAACAAAAGTGCGTATAGTCAAGGCTATGGTCTTCCCAGCTGCAATGTATGGCTGTGAAAGTTGGACCATAAGAAAGGCTGAGCGCCAAAGAATGGAGGCCTTTGAACTCTGGTGCTGGAGAAGACTCCTGCGAGTCCCTTGGACTGCAAGGCGATCAAACCGGTCAGTCCTAGAGGAGATCAACCCTGACTGCTCTTTAGAAGGCCAGATCCTGAAGCTGAAACTCAAATACTTTGGCCACCTAATGAGAAGGAAGGACTCACTGGAGAAGAGCCTCATGCTGGGAAAGGTTGAGGGCAAGAGAAGAAGGGGACGACAGAGAAGGAGGTGGCTGGATGGAGTCACTGAAGCAGGAGGCGTGAGCTTAAATGGACAAATGGAAGATGGTGGAGGACAGGAAGGCCTGGAGGAACGTGGTCCATGGGGTCGCGATGGGTCGGACACAACTTTGCAACTAACAGCAACAACAACTCTCCCCAAGAATGAGTCAAGCAAGGGATTTTATTTCCAGTTTGGAGAGCCTTGGCCTTCCAAACTATTTGCCTACTAGAAGATAGCACCTCTCTTAAAAAAAATCTCCCAGGACTATCATTTCCAAGACGATCACTTAATAAGGGTCTACGGTTCATTTGAAACTTATGTACGGATACCTTCCAAGTTTCCAAGATTTGCTTTGCCCGCAGGCAGGGAAGGATGCAAAGTGGGGGTGGGACTTTTATTTGTGTTCAAAATATATTTTCAAAGAGTTGCCAAAAAAAAAACCTTGAAAAGAGTAAAAAAAAAACACTTATTTTTTCCGCCTAGTATGGTATTCTTCTCAGGCTTAATGACACAAAGAAGGAATTTATTGCTTGAGAAATTTGAGCCAAAAGGAGATGGGTGAAAAGTCAGGAGATGGAACACCAGTTTGAAAGACATTACTCCGTCTAAGAATGTTACTGATTGATTGATGATTGATTGATTATGTGCCACCCAGTGCATGCCGACTTTTAACAACTACATAGGTTTTCCCCAGGATAATCTGCACCAACCGGGTTCTTCAGCTCTTCCAAAAAGGTCCCCTTTGCTAAGGCCATCCACCTTGCTGATGATTGTCCTTTTCTTTCAGAGTTATGAATATTAATGATAATCTAATATAAATGCTTCGGAAGGAGACGGACTGGCCCAAGGTTAACCGTGGTTTTCATGGTTGGCTAGAGGTTGAGAACTGAATGCCCCCCAACCCTTATATCCTTGCATTTTTATTTTCACCCAGAGGAAACACTGAGAGGAAGAGATAAGTTCAAAATTAGAAGAAGGATGGAAGGAAGGAAGGAAGGAAGGAAGGAAGGAAGGAAGGAAGGAAGGAATAAATACTCGGAGGGAGGGAGGGAGGGAGGGAAGGAAGGAAGGAAGGAAGAAAAAAGAAAGAAAGAAAAATATTCAGAGGGAGGGAGGAAGGAAGAAAGGATGGATGGAAGAAAGGAAGGAATATGGAAATATTCTGAGGGAGGGAGGGAGGAAGGAAGGAAGGAATATGGAAATATTATGAGGGAGGAAGGAAGACGGAAATATTCTGAGGCAGGCAGGGAGGGAGGGAAGGGAGGAAGGAAGGAAGAAAAGAAAAGAAAAGAAAAGAAAAGAAAGATATGGAAATATTCTGAGGGAGGGAAGAAGGAGGGAAAGAGGGAGGAAGAAAGAGAAAGAAAGAAAGAAAGAAAGAGAGAGAGAGAGAAAGAAAGAAAGAAAGAAAGAAAGAAAGAAAGAAAGAAAGAAAGAAAGAAAGAAAGAAAAAATATTCCGAGGGAGGGAGGACCTGCATTCCCGCCAACTCAAGAAGAGGAATTTTATACTATTGCAACTGCCGTACTACGTGCCTAGATAATGGAAGAAGAGACAAACTGGCACCCGGGCCAACCCTCTCGGAGGAACGGAGAGGAAGGAAGCCACCAACTCGCAGAAACTTTCCTTCATGGATCTGATCGTGACTATATTTCCAAGAATTAAAATCACAGAAGGGAGATTGCTGCAGCTTTGTCTCTTTCAAAATTGCTTGGGGAGGTGGGGGGGGGCTATGTGGAATATAAAGGAGGGAGAAGAATTTAAAACAAAAACCGGAAACGGGCACCATGGAAGTGGAGAAGACATCTGTAGCACGTTCCCTCTGCCCGTCAGCAGAGGGGCAATGCCTCTTATCGCTCCACCACCTGATCAGAAACGGCCGCCGGTCACGTCAACGAGCGCAACGTGTCTTGGGAGAAGCGGCAGGATCTCGTCGCTCTGAAGAGTTGAGGAGGTTGGCGGGTTTTTTGCCCTTCCACCATTACGTTGCGGCGAGAAGCATCTGCCAAGCAGCTTCTTCTACAAACAGCACCCTGTGAAGCTAGTCCCTCGACTTACAACGCTTCGTTAGGTGACCGTTCAAAAGTTACAGCGGCGCTGGGAAAAATAAAAAAAGCAACTTACGACCGTTTTTCGCAGTAAAGACCTTTACAACGTGATCGTGCGATCAAAATTCAGATGTGGGGGAAGCTGGTTGCTCTTTATGACTGTTGCTGGGAACCCAAAGTCACAGGATAACCCTTAACAATCGTGACAAGAAAGCTCGCAAAATGTGGCACAAGTCACTTGGCCAATGTCTTGCTTAAGGACATAAATTTTGGGCTCCATTGTGGTCATAAGTAGAGGACCGCCTGTATTGTATATTAATGTTGTGGATGGGCAGGGCATCAAACTTCCTGACAGTTAGAACAATTAATCAGTGGAACAACCTGCCTCCAGAAGCTGTGAATGCTCCAACACTGGGAGTTTTTAAGAAGAGATTGGACAGCCATTTGCCTGAAATGGTATAGGGATTCCTGCCTGAGCAGGGGGTTGGACTAGATGACCTCCAAGTTCTCTTCCAACTTTATTATTATTATTATTATTATTATTATTATTATTATTATTATTATTATTATTATTATTATTATTATTAATCATCGCACAATCAGCCAGATGTTCAGACTGGATTTGGCATTTTTGCCTACCTATCGAGTCCTTACCAAGGACTTGGGATAGGCAGATGTGGATGTTTGATGGTATTACAGATCTCGTCGCAGGATGGAAGCAGTTCCTAGTAAGGCCGCCTTTTGCAATTGACTAATGGCGAATTTGTCAATGCCGATGATGGTGTTCAAGTGGTGCTCCAGTTGTTTTGGGATTGCACCCAAGGCGACTATTACTATTGGTACTACCCTTGCTTGACTTTGCCAGTCGTTCTATTTCTATTTGTAGGTCTTTGTATTTTATTATCTTCTCCAGTTCTTTCTCGTCTGCTGTCTCCAGGCACTGCCACGTCCACTAGACAGACTTTTTTGTCTTTCTTATCGACAATTGTTAATTCCGGGGTGTTATGTTGCGGGTGCCTGTCTGTTTGAATTCTGAAGTCCCAGAGCAGTATAACTTTATCATTTTCTATGACTTTCTCTATTTTATGATCCCACCAGTTGATAATAATAATAATGATAATGATAATAATAATAATAATTAATAATAATAATAAATAATAATAATTAACAACAACAACAACAACAACAACAATAATAATAATAATAATAATAATAATAATAATAATAATAATAATAATAATAATAATAATAATAATAATATAGAAAAGGAAAAACCGTTGGCTGACCTTCAGAACACCAAAATTCCCAGTGGTTTTGAAGCAAGGAGAGCAAGAGGTGTAAAGAGCAAGTCATGTCGTTTAGTGGAGAGATTGCCCAGCTAAAACACACAACTGCACTATGTGGAACAATGGGGAAATTATTCTGATCACACACACAGACCTTTGCTGCTCGGGAAATAGACAGGCCCAAGAATGAAAGGCTTAGCATAGACTGTCTTGGCCTGCCATCCATTGAAATAAGGAAGAGGCTTTGCCCTCAACTCCGAAGGAAGGAAGGAAGGGGGCGGGGAGGGGAGAGAAAGAGAGGAAAAAGAGAAAGAAAGAGAAAGAGAGGTAGGAGGAAAGGATAGAAGGAGAGGGAGGGAGGGAGGGAAGGAAGAAGAAGGGAGAGAAAGAGGAGAAAGAGAAAGAAAGAGAAAGAGAGGTAGGAAGAAAGGATAGAAGGAGAGGGAGGGAGGGAGGGAAGGAAGAAGAAGGGAGAGAAAGAGGAGAAAGAGAAAGAAAGAGAAAGAGAGGTAGGAAGAAAGGATAGAAGGAGAGGGAGGGAGGGAGGGAAGGAAGAAGAAGGGAGAGAAAGAGGAGAAAGAGAAAGAAAGAGAAAGAGAGGTAGGAAGAAAGGATAGAAGGAGAGGGAGGGAGGGAGGGAAGGAAGAAGAAGGGAGAGAAAGAGGAGAAAGAGAAAGAAAGAGAAAGAGAGGGAGGAGGAAAGGATAGAAGGAGAGGAAGGGAGGAAGGAAGGGGAAGGGAAAGAAAGAGGAGAAAGAGAAAGAAAGAAAGGAGGAAAGAATAGAAGGAGAGGGAGAGAGAGAAGAAAGGAAGGAAGGGGGAGGGGAGAGAGAAGGGAGGAGAAAGAGAAAGAAAGAAACAGAGGAGGGAGGGAGGGAGGGAGGGAGGGAGGAAGGAAGGAAGGAAGGAAGGAAGGAAGGAAGGAAGGAAACCTTAAAAGCCACATTCTGGCCTTCAAAATCATCATCATCATCATCATCATCATCATCCTCCTCCTCCTCCTCCAAGAACTGCCAAGGAGAACACTACCAGCAGATTAAGGTACTGTATATAAATAAAGAGCAAGTCCCACACTCCCTCACACTGACGATGCTACCTAGTTGGGTCACGAAATGTCTGCAAGGAAACCACCAAGTTCAGAGAGCGCCAAGGACCCCCCAGTTCAAGCCTCAGCTACATATATTCTCTACTATTCAAAGGTCTGTCTGCATTTCCAAATGTGAATTTAGTAGAATCCTTAATCAAGATACAGTATTGACTAAATGGGAAATAAACCAAGCCATTCTGTGTTTTTTAGATTAAAAAAAAAATCTTTTTTTTTTAGCCAAAAGCCTACCATAAAAATAATAACTATCTGCCAAAATTCACACTTCTCAAAAGCTGCGAGGCAACTCTAAGGAGATTTAATATCTCCGCATACTTATGGAAATAACTTTCCTAACTCCAGATTACGGTGCCTAGGAACGAAACGTACGCAAATAAGATGGAAGCTTGAGATATATTTGCTCGCTCTTATTAGCTTCCACCAGGAGGTATTTAATGACATGCAAAGTTGAACATGGAGATTACATTTATTTATTTGCATATCGGTCGGTTTCAGTTATCTGGACCACCGTTCTCCGATAAGGACGAAAATATCAATTTGAGCCTGGATAAAAAAAATCGCCTTTCCCGCCAAAGGATGTTGCAGGAAATGAAGGAAGAAAGGGAGTGAGAAAGGAAAGGAAGGGAAGGTAAGATAAGGGAAGGAGGGAAGGAAGGAAGGAAGGAAGGAAGGAAGGAAGGAAGGAAGGAAGGAAGGAAGGAAGGAAGGAAGGAAGAAGGAAATGAAGGAAGAAAGGGAGTGAGAAAGGAAAGGAAGGGAAGGTAAGATAAGGGAAGGAGGGAAGGAAGGAAGGAAGGAAGGAAGGAAGGAAGGAAGGAAGGAAGGAAGAAGGAAATGAAGGAAGAAAGGGAGTGAGAAAGGAAAGGAAGGGAAGGTAAGATAAGGGAAGGAGGGAGGGAGGGAGGGAGGGAGGGAGGAAGGAAGGAAGGAAATGAAGGAACAAAGGGAGTGAGAAAGGAAGGGAAGGAAAGATAAGGTAAGGAGGGAGGGAAGGAAGAAGAAAGAAGGAAGGAAGGAGGAAGGAAGGAAATGAAGGAAGGGAGTGAGAAAGGAAAGGAAGGGAAGGTAAGATAAGGGAAGGAGGGAGGGAGGGAAGGAAGGAAGGAAGGAAGGAAGGAAGGAAGGAAGGAAGGAAGGAAGGAAATGAAGGAACAAAGGGAGTGAGAAAGGAAAGGAAGGGAAGGGAAGATAAGGTAAGGAGGGAGGGGAGGAAGAAGAAAGGAAGAAAGAAGGAAGGAAGGAGGAAGGAAGGAAATGAAAGAAGAAAGGGAGTGAGAAAGGAAAGGAAGGGAAGGTAAGATAAGATAAGGGAAGGAAGGAGGAAGGAAGAAGAAAGGAAGGAAGGAAGGAAGGAAGGAAGGAAGGAAGGAAGGAAGGAAGGAAGGAAATGAAGGAACAAAGGGAGTGAGAAAGGAAAGGAAGGGAAGGGAAGATAAGGTAAGGAGGGAGGGGAGGAAGAAGAAAGGAAGAAAGAAGGAAGGAAGGAGGAAGGAAGGAAATGAAAGAAGAAAGGGAGTGAGAAAGGAAAGGAAGGAAGGTAAGATAAGATAAGGGAAGGAAGGAGGGAAGGAAGAAGAAAGGAAGGAAGGAAGGAAGGAAGGAAGGAAGGAAGGAAGGAAGGAAGGAAGGAAGGAAGGAAGGAAAAAGGAACGAATCAAACCCCAAAGCACCCAGTGAGTTTCCAGAAAAGAAGGTTGGGAAGAAACTAAGTTTTGCTGCTCACTCTCTACCATCCAAACCACAATGAGTTGCGGAACCTAGTTTCTATCCAACCTTCTGTTCCTTCACTTAAGAACTGCCTTGTTTAGCAACCGAAGCTCCAGGCCCAACTCTGGTCATCAGCTGAGGACCACCTACACTACTCCAACAGTCTGCAGGAGACTCTTCTCACATCCCCTCCAATCTCTGCCTAGTATAGCATGAAGGAAACGCGAAAGGACAATTGCTCCGTTCTGCTAAGGTGAAAATCAGGAACCTCCGCAAATGTCATCGCCAGTTTCCTTCGGCATAGGAGTGTTTTTATGGCCAGCAGACAAACCAGCATCCAACCTTGCTTCTCCTAATCTGTGAACCCTGCAGCGCCTTTCATAATTTACAGGCAACCGTCCTTCCTGCTCTTTGTAACTCCACAATAGCTTGTTACTTGCTGCCCTCTGTGCAAGCATTTTAAGCACCCCGGCGTCTGTGGGCTGGATGTAAATCAGCTTCGCTGGGTCTACAAACATTGCGGGGTAGCCATCATAGGTAGCACTAATGGCTTTTGAAGCTTGGAGCCCCGAAGGCTGGGAAGGATAAGAGAGGAACAAGGCTGCAAATGCAAATGCAGCTAACTAAAAATAGGGCGAGTAGCTGTGTAAATTTTGCACGCCGACTTGCAAGGAGGTGGATAAATCTCTGCAGCTTACATATCTCATCCCACCCGTAAGAGATAAATCAGGTTTAAGAAAAAAAGGGTATGCCGTATTCTTTTCATCACCGTGCTTTCTGAAAACCGTGTAAGAAAAGAAAAATGGCATAGAAACTATCCTAAATAAACAAATAATGGAATGTGGAACAGAACAGAAAGAAACAGAACAGAACGGAACAGAATACAGGGCAATAACAACAGCAATAGCACTTAGACTTATATACCGCTTCATGGTTCCCTACAGCCCTCTCTAAGCGGTTTACAGAGTCAGCATCTTGCCCTCCAACAATATGGGTCCTCATTTTACTGACCTTGGAAGGATGGAAGGCTGAGTCAACCTTGAGCCGGTCCAGATCAAACTCCTGGCAGTGGGCAGTTAGTTAGCATACAGTACTGCATTTTTACCACTGCACCACCATAGCAATAGAATAGAACAGAACAGAACAGAACAGAATAGAATAACAGAAAGAATAGAATAGAATAGAATAGAATAGAATAGAATAGAATAGAATAGAATAGAGTAGAATAGAAAGAATAGAATAGAGTAGAATAGAATAGAATAGAATAGAATAGAATAGAATAGAATAGAATAGAATAGAATAGAATAGAATAAGAAATGGGAACAGAATAGAATAGAATAGAATAGAATAGAATAGAATAGAATAGAATAGAATAGAATAGAATAGAATAGAATAGAATAGAATAGAATAGAATAGAATAGAATAGAATAAGGAGTATGAAGAATAGATTAGAATAAGAATAGAATAGAATAGAATAGAATAGAATAGAATAGAATAGAATAGAATAGAATAGAATAGAATAGAAAGAATAGAATAGAATAACAGAAAGAATAGAGTAGAGTAGAGTAGAACAGAATAGAATAACAGAAAGAATAGAATAGAATAGAATAGAATAGAATAACAGAAAGAATAGAGTAGAATAGAATAGAATAGAATAGAATAGAATAGAATAGAATAGAATAGAATAGAATAGAATAGAACAGCAATAGCAATGGCACTTAGACTTATATACCGCCTCACAGTGCTTTATAGCCCACTCTAAGCAGTTTATACAGTTAGCAAATTGCCCCCAACAATCGGGATCCTCATTTTATCGACTTCGGGAGGATGGATGGCTGAGTCTACCTTAAGCTGGTTAGGATCGAACTGCCAAACTGCTGGCAGTCGGCCGTCAGCAGATTTAGCCTGCAGTACTGCATTCTAACAGTACAGAACAGAACAGAAGACCATATGAACAGAACAGAATATGGAACAGAAAAGAACGGAACGGAACGGAACAGACTAGAACAGAATTTAGCGTGTAGAGAACAGAACAGAACAGAACATGAACAGAACAATTTGGCTTTGTGAGAGGAATCTCCTTCCTTTCATAAGACGGTTCCATCTATGCCTAACACCGATGGATATGCAGTAGAAATTGTCAGAAATAAGTCCAGTTTTTTAAAAACTGTCTACCGGGATTGGGGAATGATCTGCCAACGAATATATGCAAGAGGAGGTTTTTGCCCTGGGCCTTGTCAGAGTTGAAAAGCCCCAAGCTACGCTTTGGAAATCTGCAAAACCAAGTCACACTTCTGGCGTTGCAGTGGAAGTCCGAAATCTCCAAGGAAGAGGTATATAACCCATAAGTCAAGCAAGAAATAACTCTATCTCAAAGCCCTTGAAATAAAAGGAAGCTTTCATAGCTGTCTCTTCTCTAGAAATGCCAATGATCAGCGGGGTGCGGTGCGGGGTGGGGAAATCCAAGCCATTCCAGGTCTCTCAAAAATGACAGAAAACGTTCCGTAACAGGGCCGCTTTTGAAGCCTGCCGCGAGCTGCCAATTTTAGATTCAGCAGCTTCCCTTCTGCGAGGTTGTACAGCCTGCAGGGTCAACTGAGCAAAGATCTGGAACGCTTGGAAGGTCACCCTTGCAAGAGCCTTCACCTGGCGTCTAAGTCAGTTCTGCAGTTGGTCGGGCCTTCTCATTTCCATCCCTTCCGTCTATATATTTTAATGACAGCTCCACAAGAGCCGGGAATTCTTCGCTTGCTTAAAGAAGCCAAGCTTGCATACCAAAAACTTGCTGCTGTGCTAGAACACCACGCTGTTAAAATAAAGCAAACTGTCCTGGCCACGGTCTGATCACACACACACACACACACCCGGGGTGGATCCTAGGGGGTGACATGATAGCAGTGTTCCAATATTTGAAGGCTGCCCCAAAGAAGAAGGGTCAGCCTATTCTCCAAAGCACCAGAAGGCAGGACAAGAAAGAAGGGGTGGAAACTAATCAAGGATGAGAAGCAACCTGGAACTAAGGAGACACTTCATGGCAGTGAGAACAAGGAACCAGTGGAACGGCTTGCCTCCAGATGTTGTGGGTGCTCCAAAAACTGGACGTTTTTAAGAAGAGATTGGACAACCGTTTGTCTGGAATGGTATAGGGTCTCCCACCTGAGCAGGACTAGAAGACCTCTAAGGTCCCTTCCAACTCTGTCATTCTGTATTCAGCGGAAAGGCTTGCCTTCAGAAGTTGTGGGTGCTCCAACCCTGGAGGCTTTTAAGAAGGGGCCGGACAACCATTTATCCAAAACGGTAGAGCGCATCTCCTGCCTGAGCAGGGGGTTGGACTAGAAGACCTCCAAGGTCCCTTCCAACTCTTGTTCTTCTATGATTCTGTTAAAGGGCCTGGCACCTGATTTTGACCCCGAAGGACTCAAAAAACGTGAAATCCACACTTGTCTTCTTAACAGACAGAAGCTTTCAAGCCTAAAGGTACCTTAACTAAGGCAGGGGAATCAATAAAGAGGCGAGCCTCGATTGACATAAACAAGACTTTCCAAGTATTGGACTGTCTCCAAGAAGCATAACTATGAGTTTTAGCCTTACAACCAGTGGTGGGATTCAAGTAGGTGAACAACCGGTTCTCTGCGTGGATGCCACTTCCGGAAGTCCGTTCTGGGCCTGGGCGACAAAAACTTAGCTATACCGGTTCTGCCGAAGTGGTGAGAACCAGCTGAATCCCACCACTGCTTACAACCATTCACTTAGTGACTGTTAGAACAGGGATGTTCTAATGACGTGGTGAGTTTCGACACCCATTTGTTAGAAGTTACAACCGCACTGAAAAAAGTGAGTTGGCTGTTTGTTTGGTTGTTTTTTTTAACATTAGCTACCACTGCGGCGTCCCCATGGTCACCCGATCAAAATTTGGACGGTTGGCAGCCGGTTGATCTTTACAACGGTTGCGATATTCTAGGGTGGGGTAGGCAACCTTGGCTCTTTTGTGACTCGTGGACTTCAACTCCCAGAATTCCTGAGCCAGCATGAGGGAAACTATGGCCCCTTCATGACTTGTGAACTTCAACTCCCAGAATTCCTGAGGCAACATGAGGGAAACTATGGCCCCTTCATGACTTGTGGACTTCAACTTCCAGAATTCCTGAGCCAACATGAGGGAAACTATGGCCCCTTCATGACTTGTGGACTTCAACTTCCAGAATTCCTGAGCCAGCATGAGGGAAACTATGGCCCCTTCATGACTTGTGAACTTCAACTCCCAGAATTCCTGAGCCAGCATGAGGGAAACTATGGCCCCTTCATGACTTGTGAACTTCAACTCCCAGAATTCCTGAGCCAACATGAGGGAAACTATGGCCCCTTCATGACTTGTGAACTTCAACTCCCAGAATTCCTGAGCCAACATGAGGGAAACTATGGCCCCTTCATGACTTGTGGACTTCAACTTCCAGAATTCCTGAGCCAGCATGAGGGAAACTATGGCCCCTTCATGACTTGTGGACTTCAACTCCCAGAATTCCTGAGCCAGCCTGGCTCAACTTGGAAACCTCTCCCTTTCCCCTCAGCATGGCTGGCTCAGGAATTCTGGGAGTTGAAGTCCACGAGTCATGAAGGAGCTCAGGTTGCCTACCCCTGTTCTAGGGTCACGTGATCCCTAGTTGCAACCTTCCAACAAGCTAAGTTAAGGTGGGAAGCCAGATTCAGTGAACAACCGTGTCACTAACTTTGCAACTGCAGTAAGTCACTTAAGAAGGGGGTCGAAAAAAGGTCGCAAAATGGGGGCAAAACTCATGGAACACCTGTCTCCCTTAACAACGGAAATTTGGGGTTCCATTGTGGTCCTAAGTTGAGGATAAGCTGTCAATTCCAGAAAACGACACGCTGGTTTTGGTGTCTGGTTCCACCTGGGTGAACTTTGGCTATGGAAATAAATTTCTATACACTGAACCCTCGTGAGAGAAAGCCTACCAAATTAGCGGATTAAAGAAGAACGAGGGAGGAACAGGGTAAGGAGATATTCATGGGAAAATTTCAACAAAGCTAAGGAAACCCTTCACAAACGTTTTACAAGAGCTTGTAAAACTACCCAAGGTGCAAAGGTAATATAGGCGGGCTGTTTTGCGTCGTCTTCTCCATTACAACAGAATAGACCGGTTAGCAATCTAGGGACGATAAGCCTAAGTCTTTCACAGAGAGCATAACTAATCTTTGGGCTATTTCTTAATTCAGTTTAAACTTAAGGAAAGCTTAAAGCAAAGCCCGCTGTGGATTAAAATGATTAGCGTACAATTCAAAAGAGTAAGAGACAGCTCACTTGGGAAGACCAGCAGATGAGAAACGAGGAGTTCAGAAGGCCATGATCTCCACGCTCAAGTTTATGACCATCTGGTTGATCAGCATGGACAAAGACTGAACTGAGGGTGTTCTGTACCAGCCTGCTACCGGCCCTGCAGAAAAGGCAGGGACAACCCCTTTACAAACGGCAAGAGGCTGGAATAAAGCCTGCCAAATTTATTAACATAAAACAGACACCAACCATGAAACAGGAGCTATGAAACAGGAACTATCCAAGCGGTTGCCTTCAGCAAACCAGCCCTCCCACGCATTCCCCTTAAATACAGCTCAGGGCGTGGCCTCTCTCTGCCTCCTTCTGAGGTGCCCCATTGCCTTCCTCTGTTTACTCCTGATTGACTGCCTCCTGCGTTGGGCGTCCTTGAACAGGGCCAGCTGTGGGTCATCTTCATCCACGCTGTCAGGCTCACACAGCTGGGTCTCCACCAGGTGGGAGGGGCCTGGCTGAGGGCTCTGCGGAGCCTCAAAGCCATCATCAGCAAGCTCTTCAACACCCCCCTCCTCCTCCTCTGAGTCGTCCGACCCAACTGCCGAACCCACAGGCTGACCCTGAATCACAACAGAGGGGACCTTCGGATTGATTCAAAGCAAGGAGCTACTTATGAGTTGTCACATCTACCTTCTTACACGATAGCCTCCAAAACCCTTCCCATACAATGGAAGCTCTACATGAGATCCTTTGAAGGACCTCATCCCCATGTCACTTTTTGCCCCTTTAATGAACTGGATGGGAAACCTCTAGCCCAGGGGTCTTCAAACGTGGCCCTTTGATGACTTGTGGACTTCCAACTCCCAGAATTCTGGGAGTTGAAGTCCACAAGTCTTAAAGTTGTCAAGGTTGAGGACCTCTGCCATATAGTTGAGGGTAACCTGTACTGGAATTAAAAGCCAACAAATTCTTAAGACTTGGGGGGGGGAGAACTTTTTTTTTTAAAAAAAAAGAATTATCATATCAGATGTACTCCACACCTGGAGATTCTTCAAGTGGGCTGTTTGCTGCAGAGGATCAGTTTGAAGAGCATCCAAAAATAAATTCAGGTATTAGGTAATGTGCTTGTAATCGGCTCCCCCACTGAGAGAAATGCAGTAAGAGGTGCCTCAGTCAGAATATGATGGAAATTCAAAAATGACTCCAAGTCAAAATCTTCTCTCACAATTGTGATTTATCATCGGTCTAACCACACTTGTTCTGTTCAGTTGGCTTTCATACTTAAGGTGGAATTGGCTGGCTGGCCCAATGTCACCCAACTGGCTTTTATGCCTAAGGCGGAACTAGAACTCACTGTCTTCTGGGGATTGGACCAAAGTCACCCAGCTGGCTTTCGTGTCTAAGGCAGAACTAGAACTCACTGTATTCTGGCAATTGGACCAAAGTCACCCAGCTGGCTTTCATGTCTAAGGCGGAACTAGAACTCACTGTCTTCTGGCGATTGGACCAAAGTCACCCAGCTGGCTTTCATGTCTAAGGCGGAACTAGAACTCACTGTCTTCTGGCGATTGGACCAAAGTCACCCAGCTGGCTTTTATGCCTAAGGCGGGACTAGAACTCACTGTCTCCTGGTGACTGGTCCAAAGTCACCCAGCTGGCTTTCATGCCTAAGGCGGAACTAGAACTCACCGTCTCCTGGTGATTGGTCCAAAGTCACCCAACTGGTTTTCATGCTTAAGGCGGAACTAGAACTCACTGTCTCCTGGTGATTGGCCCAAAGTTATCCAACTGGCTTTCATACCTAAGGTGGGACTAGAATGCATGGCCTCCGGTTTTCTAGCCTGGGGCCTTGACCACTAGACCAAACTGGCTCTGATACATATGCAGTTCATTCCTTGCTAATCCATTGAGAAAAACTCATTCACCAATTGACACCATATAGACCATACCAAAGCATGTTGTACATTTGCTGGCAGATCTAAACAAATCTCTGTGCCAGCAGCGCTCCATCTCAGTGGACAACAAGGTGGACAAAAAGGACTCTTGTCTTGGGCAGGATGTTTGACTAGAAGACTAATCAACCTTCATGGTCCCTTCTACGCCTATGATTTTCTATGGTTTTCTAAGCTGCATGGCACTCTGGCGACTGGAAGATTAGGGCTTGGTTTATAGCTTTAGGAGCACTTGAGCAATCTGTCTCCAAAAGACAACACAATCACAGTCAAGATTTCACAATGAAATCACAAAGAAGGGAAAAGGTTGAAAGGGGAAAGGGTCAACGTTGGGTGAACAACTGTTGTGAACCCAGACTCCTGCTGTAACTAAGAAGCATGCAATTTCACCAGGACAGGAATCCCAAAAATGACAAAAGGAATTTTTTTTAGCAGGCTGCAATTAAATTTCTCCCCCCCCCCCCCGTTGCAAATCGAGGGCTTGATTCCAACACCTCAACTAAGGAAGGAAAAATTCTCCAGAATCCCTGAACTGATAAGTCCTACACCCGTTTCCATCTGGAAATCAAATTGCCAAAAAAAAGGTGCCAGGTGGAATTTAATACATATACAATACTGACATTCATAACTTTGGTTTCAAAATCTAGTCTATCTCAAAGGGCTGGTGCTTCCTACATTCTACAACGGTAAGTGGAGAATCATGGCTGAAGGCCATCACTCCCCACCCATTGGGTTTATTAGCCGCTGGGTCCCAATAAGAGCCTTGGTGGAGCAGTAGGCTAATGCCTCCTTAAGTAACACCAGCTGCCTGCAATTAGTGCAGGTTCGCATCCCACCAGGCTCAAGGTTGACTCAGCCTTCCATCCTTCCCAGGTAGGTAAAATGAGGACCCAGATTGTTTTGGGGGCAATTAAGCTGACTTTGTAATAATGCCGCTTGGGGCGTGTGTGAAAGCCCTAATAAGCAGGCATATACATAGAATTAAGGCTATTGCTAAGCACATTGATTTGTGCTTAGATTGTAAGCCACCCTGAGTCTTCCGAGAAGGGCGGGATATAAATGGGATTTTAAAAAAAAAGAAAGAAGAATAATTGTAGCTTGGGGTTGAAATGAGGGCTGTTTGGTGCTCTCTGAGCTTGGTGGTTTTCTTGCAGATGTTTCGTTACCCAACTAGGGAACATCATTTGTCTGAAATGGTATAGGGTTTCCTCCCTAAGCAGGGGGCTGGACTGGAAGACCTCCAAGGTCCCTTCCAACTCTCTTATTCTCTTCTGTTCTGTTTTGGCAACAACACCAAAGTGGCTTGCCATGATATCTGATTATTATTTTTAACTTCCTGGTCAAGCCTACAGCGCTGAGAATCCAGGTTGTCTCCTGCCCTCTACTCCTCCAGCATTTAAACACGTATCCTTAGCTCTTCAAGAATACCCAAAGTTATGTAGAATATGAATCAACTTCAGAGTTTGAATGTATTCCAGGACATTGCCACGATCAATCATATCTGGGTTTTTTAGACCATTACAACATCTTCCCAAAACAGTTGGAACAGATTGATTAAAACCTGCAACTTTCCCTTTCATTATTTTTTTTAAATAAATCCTGGGCACATATATCTCTTTGGCATTTTCCTCTTGAATTTGGTCATTCTTGCAATTATGGGTTTTTATTTTTAACCGAAATGCAGCTCTTCTCAAACTCTTAGAAATGAATCCAAGACATGCAGCCGTGAAAGGGGTTACTCGATAAACTTGCTTTTAATTAAGTCGGTCCATTAGGTAGAGAGAATCAATGTCAGATGTATATCCAGTCTGAGGCCATTGAAAAGGATACACTGGATCATTCATTCTTGCAGCTGATATCACTTTCGGTTTGGGGAAAAAACAAAAACCCCCCAAAATACCCACAACCGTCAGGGATGTCATTGAAGTGCGATACGCACCTTCACAATTTTCCATAAGGAAGAACGTCGTC